>NC_047662.1:8343418-8425918 GCF_011762505.2 Arvicanthis niloticus | reverse complement strand
GACACCAGGGACCTCAAGAGAACCCTTCCACTGAGATCAAGGAGAGAGGCTCACTCAACACGAGACACATTTTTCAGTGAGTCCCATGCTGAGACAGCATATGTGTATGGACACAGCACACACATGCCATGACATGCATATGGAATCCTGAAGACCACATTGGGTGGAGGTCCACACCTTCCAACTTGATGTAAGGTGTTTCTTTGTTATTCTTCTAATGTGTATGTTAATTTACCTTACCCATCAGCCTTTGGGATTCCTCTGTCTCCATCTTTCACCTCCCCATAGGATTATGAACACTTGATATGCACCTGGCTTTTACATTGGTCCTTGGGATTTGAATTCAGATCCTCAAACTTACATAGCAAAGAACCTTATCCACTGAGCCAGCTCCCCAGGCCTGAGATAGTTTAACACTGACCTTGGTCTAGCCTGCTTTGGGGACAAAAAACCCTATTGTCTAGCCATCTATCTAGAACTGAAAGCTATAGAAAAAGCTAGTATCCTAACCAGGGTCTAGTGACAGATGCCCATATTCCATAATCAGGAGGTAGATGCAGAAGGATCAGAAGTTCAAGGACAGCCTTGGCTACAATGTGACTTGCAGTCCAGCCTGGACTTTATGAGATCATATGGTAGAAAACACATTAAAAAGCCACACTCTCAGTGTGGCCCCCAGGTAGCCAGTGACTCCCTTAGGCAAAGAAGCCCAGATGAGTTCAGGACACCTGGACATAAAGTAGACCATCAGCAAAGAGAGGCTTACATGGACACAGGAAGTATAGGGCCCTGAGCTTTATTAGCATGCTACTCAGAGCGCTCCCTCCTCTTTCCTCTGGAATTTCCCACTTTCAGGAGATAGAGGGGCCAACTGAGGAAAGACATCTCAGCCACCTCCATCTTATCCACTTCCAGCTCTCAGGTGCTTCTCCTTCGTGGTGGCTGATGGCACTGGTAGAATTCTGTAGCCCTCTGGGTTGTCAGTCCACAGGGCTTCTAGTGGGAGGGACAGAGATGGGCAACCTGAGCCTATGACCAGATCAGTGGTGGGTCCGGTGCTGGAAAGGCCTGGAAAGAAAATAAAGAGGCCTTGGGGAGCTACTATGGGACAAATGAACAGTAAAACATTGTGGGGCTCCTCGGGGACAGGTGGGGCCAAGTAACAGCCGCAGCTCCTCCTGCACGCTGGAGTGAGGGCCTCCTTCCCGGCTAGACTGGAGTAGGTGTTAAGGAGTGTCAAAGTTGCAGGAACACCTTGTCAGAGCCTGGGTTTCCCATCTGGATAGGATCTGTCCGACCTGGACACTTTCCGACCCCAGGCTGGGACACACCCTAGACCCTACCTGACAGGATGGGTTTGTGGATGACAGATCCCGGCGCTGTGCTGCTCCATGGGTCACACAGGACCAGAGGTCCAGGCTCTTGGGGACAGAGGTTTTCTCTGACTTTGGAGGGAGGATGTCCCAGCCCAGCAGACAGTGCTGAGGAAAGCCAGTGTTAAAGGCATCTGTCATACACAACTATGGAAAAGCCCCCTGAGCATCCACTATCTCCTTCCTAGGACAGAAGCTGTGTCTACCTACAGCTTTACCCTAGGTCTCCCCAAACTCAGTCCAAGTTGACCTGGCCACCACAACCCTCCACAAGATAGAGAAGATAAGGGTTATTAATGGAATCCCTTTCACGCTGGGCTTGGCCTTGAACACCTAAGTTACATTGCTTAACTAAGCCATCCATGAGACCCCAGTACTGACAACAGTCCCTTTATTCCCACTTTATAGGAAAGCCATAGTGTCTTTCTCCTCTTCTCTTTTCCCAATTGCAGGTACTTTATCCTCCATCAGGTTTAAGCAGGACACCCTTAACTCCCATCCTGACTAGGATATGAGACACATAATGAAAAACTGAAGGTCTGGGTTCAAATCTCTCTCTCCTGCCAGCCCTCCTCTGCCTCCATGGCTTGTGTTGGGGTGAGGTAAGACAGTGACGGCCGCAGCTCGGGGAAACAGCCCTCCAAAGAGCTCAGTGAATGGGTCCCATGTAGACACCCATCTTAAGACACCATGTAGGGAACATGTGCCACACCTGCCCAGGGACTGAGGACGTCACCAGCCAAAGCCTGCTAGCATTCACTATCCTTAGAGCAAGCTCTCTTCCTAAGGCTAGCTCAGGACCCTGGTCCCAGCTGCCTCTAGCCTCTTAGGGTAGGGAGCTTACCCGAGGCAGAGCTAGAGTGTCAGATGCATCAAAGCTCTTCCTTCTATGAATTCGATACCGGTGTGGAGGGTCCAGGATGGATAGGGGAATGCTCACCCTGTGTAAGGCACAGCACCAAAATCAGTAAGGGTTAACATTCTGTACCTCACCCTAGTTGCAACTGTCCACTGGGACCCCCACCCCCAGGAATCCCAACGCTATTGACACTCACCTGACTTGCACTGGCTCCATCAGAGTTTCAGGTCCCTTCTCATCCCGGGGTACCCTACACACCCGGCAAGGAGCACCCGGATCCAAAGGCTCAGGAAACAGCCGGCGGTTGATACGGTAACAGTACACACCTGTGAGGCCCATGTGACACCACAGTTCCCCCTAACTAGGGGATCTGTTTCCAGAGTCGAGGGCTGTCCCTAGTACATAAACCACGCCATCCTTTAAGGAGCCCCTTTGTTCCCAGCATCTTTCCTCCCAAAGTCTTAGTTCCACGTGTAAGTTCAGGGAGAAATGTCCTCTCAGGGGCAGCTTTTGGAGAGAGGTGGTTATAAAGGACAGAAGCAAAGCCAGTCAAAGCCCTGGGTCAGGATGCATCATGCATCCCACAATGCTTAGACACCAGGATGCCCTTCCTGAGTCATCAGCTCAGAGTGACCTGGTGGAAGTGTGTACTCACACTCATGCTCCTCTTCCACACCACTGCTCTCCTGCAGGCCTGGGAACAAAGCTCTGAGGGTGGAGAGAGAACATGAGTAGGACGAGCGATGGAGCCCCCCCAACCCCTGGACAGTCCACATGCACCCCTGCTTACTCAGGGGAGCTGCAAACACAATCCTCTTTGTTGTCTTCTCGAAACCTCTGCAGCACAGAGAAGAAGGCTTCAGGTTCACTTATGATCGGAGAGCTATTGTCCAGGGACCCTGGGGTGGGCAAAGCAGCAGTGGATTGAATTGAAGCACCTTGCCCCTTGGACTCTACGCCCTCTGTTAGTGCCAGCTCTTGTTTGAGCACCATCCTGCCTTGCTGGAGTCAGCTGTCCCCAGACAGCATCCACAATGTCTTTAACAGGGACTATACAATCTTCTTTTGTTTGTTTAGAGAAAGTAAGTATATATCTGAACTAGATATGGCTCTTGAGTGCTGAGATTAAAGGCCCATTTCTCCATGCTTACTTCTGTTTTACACACAAGGTCCCATGTAGCCCTGGCTGGCTTCTAACTCAACACTTTTGACTCTACTTCCCAGTGCAGAGGCACCTGGGTTACTTCTTAGCTGGAGAAAGAGTAGAAGGCTAGACAAGGTTCCCTCTCTGAGGAAATCACATTCTAAAGAGATAAAAGACCAATTAGTCACCAAGGATCTCTGTGATACAATATTGAACAGGAACACCTTCTGGGAAGCTAAAGGCTAGAGCCAGGTGCCTGCATGCCACAGGGTAGACATTCCAAGAGAGGTCTGAGAAGGTGACCAGAGCAGAACTCTCGGGAACAATTCAAAAATATACCCCAGTAGGTAAAGATGTGAAAGCCCTGCCCATTCAGGAGCTTGGTGTGTGAGGAAGAGTCAGGATGAGACCATGGCCAGAACACAGTGAGGGGTGAGGGTAGAAGGATGGAGCCCAGAGTCTGAGAGGATTCAGGACAAGGTAGGACATATTTTTACAGTATTTCCCCTTGATGCTGAGAGGTGAGAAGAAGCAAAAACAGCAAGAGAGAAAGTGTAAATCCTAGAATTATAGTAATGAAATTCTAGAGACTGCACTAGCAGTCAGCACATGGGATATGTGAAAGGGAGGCAAGGTCAAGGCTGAGCCCAAGGCATAACTTGACTTAGGTTCATAAGGCTGCCATTTACAGAGAGAGGAGGAGGAAGTAGAAACCAGGACCTTGGTTATTGATGTGAGATTAAGATAGTCTTTAAAATTGCATTTTATTTTATTTCTTTCGGTGACTAAATTCTTTTAAGTTGGGTGAAACAGTTATAATCTTATCAGTTGGGGGTGGGGGGACAGAGTCTTGGGGATGTCTGTGTTCAAGGAAGGCTAGTCTACACAGGGAGTTTCAGGACACTCAAAAAAAGTTACTAAGAAGAGACTAAGGGGCCGGGCGGTGGTGGCACACGACTTTAATCCCAGCACTTGGGAGGCAGAGGCAGGCAGATTTCTGAGTTCGAGGCCAGCCTGGTCTACAGAGTGAGTTCCAGGACAGCCAGGACTACACAGAGAAACCCTGTCTCGGAAAAAAAAAAAAAAAAAAGAGAGAGAGACTAAGGTAGGGCTGCAGTGATAGCACACAACTCTGATCCCAGCACTTGGGAGGCAGAGGCAGGAGGTTATCTCTGCGTTCTAGGGCAGCCTGGTATATGCATGGAGATCCAGGACAGCCAGGAATATACAGTGGCCCAGTGTATACAAACAAACAAGAACACTGGCTGCTTTTGCAGAGACTCAGCTCCCAGCACCCACGCTGTGGCTCACAATCCCCTCCCCCGTAACTCCAATCCCAGCCTCTCTCACCCCCTTGTGGCCTCCACAACCACCAGGTACGTGCGTGATGGACAGACATATATACAGGCAAACACACATAAATGAATGATTAAAAGCCAGAAGCTAAAATGGTACAGTTTCTGCTGCATGCATTTAAACATTCGGTTTTCAGAAATGAAGCAGAAGAGGCTAGCAAGACGGCAAGGAGCCCCTGAGGAGCCAGAGGAGCAGAAGGGTTGAGATACTTCCATTAGTGTCGATCGGGGGCCTGGCATCCATAAATGCTCAAATATATACTGGCAGTCCTGATTCACTACCTCATTCATCCACCTTCATTAGTGTCCAGGCTAAGATTAGTACAACCCCGGCCCTCCCTCACCTGAACCCCCACCCCTCACCTGTAACTCCACCCCTCACCTGCAATCCATTCATAGCCTAGGTATGGCCTAGAGTGCCAGTTGCTCTCAGGCATTGCAGACTCCTGGGAGGTCACTTTGGGCTGAGGAAGTAGACAAAGGCTAGATCAGCAGCTATGGCCAAGAGGTCCCATTACAGGGGGACACCATGCCTTGTCATGGCTTAGACTCCAGCTTGGTGCTAGCCTCAGCTGAGGAACTCAGAAACGAGAAGGTCAGTTTGGACCTGCTTTAGGTGTGGCTTTGAACAAGCCTGGGCTCCAAGCCTGTCCTTCTACCTGGACAATAAGGTTTGCTTCCTTCTTCACAAAGTACTGACTGACAGCAGTGCTAACATCACACTGGACCTTTGAGAAGCCTCACCCCCCACCCCCAACAAGGGACACTTATCTAGGGACAATCTGTCAGACAGGGAAACTGAGGATCCATAAGGTTCCCATTGATTTCCAGGAACCACTTAGTTACCTTAGATGGCTTGCTTAGTCGTGACAAGACGGACCTTGGGATCTGTGTCTTGTTAGGCCCCAAACCTTTTGGTCTTCCCAAAGGCACTGGGCCCTTCAGACCTTGAGTGGCAAGCTGGGGTACTGAGGAGGGCCGTAGTCCTTCCTGGGGTTCCTGAGGGTGGCAGGTGGCAGGTGCGAGAGAGTCCATCCTGGAGTTAACCCTGCCATACCAAGCCATATCAAACGTGTCACCTCGATGACTGTCCAGTGGGTCCCACATGTGTCTTTTGTCTTGTGAGCTGGGAGCCACTGAGGAAGTGGAAGAAGTCTCTTGGGGCAGTGGCATCTCTAAGTTTTTGCTCCTGCTACAGTCCAGGTTTGACTGTAAGAAACAGGTCAAGTTATCCAGGCAGCAACCTGGCCAGTGCCCAGCCACTCTGACCTGCTATGGACCCATAGATCTTTACCCTGCTGTGGCTTTGGGGTATCCAGCCCAATCCCTTCCTCCCAAGGCCTGTTTTATACCATCAAGGAAATGGGTTCATTGGGAAAGGCTGACCTTTGAGGCTTGGACATAGTCACTGGGGATTAAGTTGTCTTTTCCTTGCCACCTAGACATTATCAAGGTGGCCACCCACCTCTAATGCTGCTCTGGCCACCGACCGACACATGGCCTCGTGCCCAGCCCAAAGCTGCTTCAGGAGCTCCAGGCTGAGCAGCCGAAGCTGAACAGGGTCTTTACTCTCCGCCATGTTGGGCACGTGGGCTTCTCACAGCAGCTTCACCATCTCAGGGCTGTAGCATACCCACAGGAGGTGCTCAGTCTAGGTTCAACCTGAAGCCAAAACAGCAGTGACAAGAAATGAGGGAGGAACCCTGCCACACAGGCCTAGATTCAAAACATCACCAGGATGCTCCCTCACTCTGCAGCCTCACCCTGTCTACTTAACCTCTCTGTGTCTCCTGTCCTCACCTGATAGATAGGGTGGCAGTGTTTACCCCAGCATACTGGGGCAACACAGTTTAATGCCCATTAACTCAAAGCTTAATGACTTGTGCTATCTGGAGCTGACATTGAACACAGTACCAGAAGCATTAAGCCTCTGCTGCAAATCTCCCAGCCAATTCATTTTTTTTTCTTTTCATTCTCTTTCTTTCTCCCTCTTTCTTTTATTTGCATGTATATCCCAAAGTCACACAGCTACTAAATGTCAAAAGTAGGGTTTCAACCACAATGCAGGTTCCTGCTTGTTGTGCAGTCGCTACTTCCACTGACACCCAAACTTCTCCCTCATGGAGGGAGGAGAGAGTCTCCTAGGAACTTTGCAAATTCCTAAGGCCCCAACCACAAGGATAATTTCAACAATGGCCAGGGAGAGAGGATTCTCTGATGCAGTTGCCTGAAAGCGGGGCAAGGGTGGATCAGAACCCGTGCTATGTGGGCTGGTCAGTGATGCAGCTGCCTCTGGGCCATGCAAGTTCCCGCACTAACCCCAATAATGTACACCCGTTGGTTCACCCAGCCACACTTGGGTGGACTCACTGCTCTGCTCTGTTGGCTGTGCTCTGGGGTAAATAAACCTTTGTTGATATATGACTCCGGATGAAAGGTCTGCACTTCGGAAAAGCATGACCCTGACAGGGTTGGTAGGATCCTGGGACGCTCCCCACCCCTTCTCCAGGCAGCTTTGGTCCCTCGTAAATTAAACTCGGGGACAATTTCTTTTGCTTCTGGAAGAGATGTCTGCAGTATAAAGAAGCACTTCCTACTTCTCTTACAACCCAAGGCCAGACTCCTCAAGCAGTATCAGACCCTCTGGCCTTCCTGTCCAAACCCTGCCACCCCACACGATCCTGGGGACTTGGGTTTCGGTGCAGGCTGTAGGGGTGAAAGAGAAGACCCGGGCATCTCACTCACGCACACTCAAGCAGGGTGCACACCGGGCCTAGGCGCTTGCCCCGTCTCTACGGGTCTAGCGGCATGTAAGCACCCCTCTCTGGTCCCAAGATCGGTTGCTGCCTTGGATAAAAGGACGCCAACGCTCTCCACCCGGAAGCCCAGGTTCCCAGCAGCCGGGGGAATCCGCCTCCAGCAGGGGCGGAATCTCCAGTGGTTGTCCTAATTGGCTAATGCTGGGGCGGGGCCTGCGCCGCTGTCCAGATCGGCCAATTGACAGGGCCAGCACGCCTTACACTTGTTTCCTCGCATCCGGAAGCGGCAGTTTCAAATCAGGAGGCGGGGGCGGCTCATGGGACCTCACTGCTGATTGGTTAACTGATAATGCGAATTCTACCAATTCAAAGTATCCAGAAAGGCACCATTCGAAGAGGACTGGTTCTGATTGGTCAGTGTGGGCCGGTTACGCAATTTCCGGATATGAAGCCGCTACTGGCGGTGGATAGGTGGGGCTAGAGAATCCGGCAAGCTTTTTTTTTCTTCTTTCTTTCTTTCTTCTTTCTTTCTTTCTTTCTTTCTTTCTTTCTTTCTTTCTTTCTTTCTTTCTTTCTTTCTCTCTCTCTCTCTCTCTCTCTCTCTTCCTTCCTTCCTTCCTTCCTTCCTTCCTTCTTTCTTTCTTTCTTTCTTTTTTTTAAACAGGCTTGAATTAAACTAACCGCTCCTCCCGGTTGGGGGCGGGCGTGTGGATCTACAGACTTGCCACAGTAGCCCAGTTTTCTATAGCACTTCAAGTCTTCGTGAAGTGCCTATTTTGTGCCAGAGACGCTGGGAGGCAAAGATTTAAAAGGGTGGGGACACAGAACGAGAACTCAGTGGGAAAACTACAATATAGATACCAAAAATCTGCTCCTGTAGGGTATAGGCCAAAATTTGATGTAGTCAGGCTGGCCTCAAACTCACTATGTCGCCGGGCGGTGGTGGCGCACGCCTTTAATCCCAGCACTTGGGAGGCAGAGGCAGGTGGATTTCTGAGTTCGAGGCCAGCCTGGTCTACAGAGTGAGTCTCAGGACAGCCAGGACTACAAAGAGAAACCCTATCTCAACACCCCCCCCCACACACACACAACCCCAAAAGTGTTTTATTTTAGCTGTTGCGTCTCAAGGGCACTTTGTTTTTAATACCCGTTGTTACTCGTTATTAGTAGTCCATCCGTCTCAGAATAGACCACTCCAGACCGCACGGTTGGGGGTCGGGGGGGAGGTTTATTCAGGAGACAGAGCTAAGGTGGGGAGATGGAAGAAGCAGGAAGAAGAGTAAGGCTGGCCATGACCACGTGGAGAGAGAGGAAAAGAAGGGGGGAGGGGACAGAGAAGCTAGAGGCAAGAGGGTATTAGGGTAAGAGATTAAGAGACAGTAAGAGAGAGAGGAGGGGGCAAGCAGCCCCTTTTATAGACCAGGCCTACCTGGCTGTTGCCAGCTAACTGTGGAGGTAGAGTTTGACAGAATACTAACACCCATGGCTGTTAGCCTCTCTCCTCTCCAGGTCACAGAGGGAAAGCCAGCCTGCCCCAGGAAAGGGTCTTGGAGTACACTTGAAATAAACATCTGGAGTCTAGGTTAAGGGGCTTATTTACTCTCGCGATCTTCATTCAAGAAGCGAAGTTTACTGATACATTGTAGGTTGCAAGTACCTATTCTATGCCCGGTTGGGAGTGGGGGAGAATAGCTCATGCAGCAGGAATAAAGTGCCCTGGCGGGGACTGAGCTTTTAAATCAATACAATTTGATGGGTGTGGTTGTGCACACTTTTAATCCTAGCACTCAGTAAGCAAGGGTCAGGCGTCCTTGTGAACTCAAGGCCAGCTTGTAGAGCACTCCTGGACAGTCAGGCTACACAGTGAGATGCTGTCTCAAAATACAAACTGATACGGTATTTCTACATTGGTGAACTAAGCCAATTCAAACCAGATTTGAATATATTAAAGGCAGGTTTATTGAATTCACTGGCCCCAAGGAAGGAGGCCAGGGAAATCACCAAGGGGAGAACGAGGATAGGGAAAAGGGGGAGGGAAAGAGGGAGGAAAGAAGAGAGGGACAGAAAGAGGGAGAAAGGAAGGGAGGGGGAAAGAGAGAGCCAGCTTAAAATGTCTGGATTATATAGGGAGGAGAGAGGGAGAGAGGGAGGGAAGGGAAAAGGGGGAGGGAGAGAGATTTAGAGAAAGAACCCCAAACTTCTGGATTATATAGGGAGGAGCCTCTGGCGAAAGGGCAGCCCATCCCCTGGGCTGAAAAGTTCAGGGTTGCCGGCAGGGTATGCCAGGTAGGGACAGAGAGTAGTGTGGGAACCAAGAGGCCAGGCCTGCTTTGATACATAAAGCATGCACCTCCGTCCTTTGTCCCAGTCTGAAACAAAAAGCAAACAATACCCTTTGTCTTGTTAGCAGACAAGGAGTCCTAGCTGAATACTCTCAGTAGACACAGAAAGCTCATTAAGCATGCATCTCCCCTTCTTAGTGGCTGGATGTTGGAAACGTCAGGATCTTTTCTCTTGGGGTCTTGCAGCATTCAAAAAGGTCTAATGTATTCTGAGGGTGTGGTGGTACAGGACAGAAATGGAGAGGGGGGAAGGGAGCATGAATTTGAGGCTAACCAAAACCAAAATATCAGGTGTGCTCCTACACACACTGTTAATCTTAGCGTCCAAAGAGCATTTGTTTGGTTACAGACCCTGAGTCAAAAGGCAGGGGTGCATATTTTACCAAAACAGACCTGGCCAACCCGTGCTCCCAGCTTTCCAGCTAAGGGGCTTGGCAGCCCTACCCAGAGAGGGTCTTTGCTATATAACACATTTTAGTTTCTCCCATCTCCTCCTCCTCCTCCTCCACTTTCTCTACCCACCCCCGTTCCTATGGCGACTTCTCTTGCCTTCTTCCTTGGGTACAGTGAACTCATCTGCCCGAGACAAGCTTCCCAATAATCCTGTCTTTATATATTTTAATCAGGCTTGAATTGGCTCATTTCACCAGCGGAGAAATAACGTGTCAGATCTGTGAGTTCAAAGCCAGCCTGTACTATTATAAAGAGTTCCAGGCCAGCCAGGGTTGCAATGTTCGACACTGACTTAAAGCAAAAACAAACATACAAACAAACCGTTCTCTCCACCCTATGGGGCTCCAAGGCAGGTACTTAGGCTTGGAGGCAAACGTCTTCACCTGCTGAGCTATCTCGTTAGCCCCGTAACTCCAAAGCTTGAAGTGTTCCAACACTTAAAGCAGATAATTTCACACACAACAACAGATATTTCTCACACACAAACACACAGAGAAAGGGGGGGGGGCGCAGGGGTCATGAAAGAGGAGGAAAGGTAACGAAGAGGAAAAACCCTGCTCTGGTGTCAAGTTCTCCGAAGAAACGGGTCCCTGTCTGGGGGCGGGTGGACGGAGGATTGGCGTGAGGTGCAGTATGAGTGACAGGAGGAAAACGCACGCTCAATGTGGGCGGCACCTTCCAACTAGCGGGAAAAAGCAAAGTAAGAGGGGAAAACTGCTTGGCCACTTCCGCTGTCTTCTCCGACCGCTTAGACCTTTCAACGTGGACCCCACACCAGCAACTCCCTAGCGTGCTTAAAGGCCCCGCCAGGGACGAATTGGAAGTTGGATCCGAGGCTTGCAGGACTCAGCATCCGGGTTCTAGAGGAACAAAAGTCTGAAGATGAATTTCCTACGAACGCTTTCTGGTTTCTGGAGCTGGCTCTTCAAACCTGAACTTGCCAAGGACTCCCCTGATAGTGCCGAGGACACTGTTAACCCATGGCGTGAGCTGCTGGAAAAGGTGAATGCGGCGGATCTCCCCGATTCAGCCTTTTCGAGCGGTAAGGAATTTAACGACTCTGTGTACAGTACTTTCGAACATTTCTGGAAGGTTAGGGACTATGACGCAGTTGGCGAGCTGCTTCTGGCATCTCTGGATAAAGTAACAAAGGAAAGGGACCAATTCAGAGATGAAATTTCCCAGCTCCGAATGCACGTACATGATCTAAAGGTTTCTAAGTGTGTCCTGGAGGAGACTCTTCTCTCCTACCGCCGCAGGATTGAAGTTGGAGAAAAGCAGACTCAAGCCCTCATTGTGAGATTAGCTGATTTACAATCCCAGGTCTCGGGTCAGCCCGCTCGGAAGGTGTCTGCAGATAAGGTGAACGCACTGATTGGCAAAGCATGGGATCCTGTAACCTGGGATGGAGATGTGTGGGAGGACACCGATTCTGAAGAGACTGAGAAAGCAGACTTGCCCACTGCCTCGGCCTCTCCACCTTTGTCTGAGGAAAGTGGCTATGCCTTGTCTAAAGAACAGCAGGACAAAGCTGAGGTTTCTCAGAACCAGTCTCCACCATCCTTAGTTACTTCTGGACCTGTCACCATACCCAAGTCTGTGTCTGTCCTTACAAGTCAGAAACAACGCCATACTAACTCTGAACTCCGAACACTTGCTCAGTCATATGGACAAAGGGAAAATGAACGTGCAGGGGCATGGATTTTAAGAGTGTGGGGTAATGGTGGAAGGCTCACAATACTGGATGAGACCGAATTTCTTTCTTTAGGTGGTTTGAGCCGTGATAGTGAGTTTAATGTCATAGCCCGCACTGTTGAAGAAAACAGTGTGAAGAGTTTGTTTGAATGGTTGGTTGAGGCATGGGTCCAAAGATGGCCTAGTACAAGAAAGCTGGAGGTGCCTGACAATGTGTTATGGTATTCTATTAATGATGGGATTCAACTCCTCGAGGAACTTGGAATGATTGAGTGGCTTTGTGTGAAAGCTGCTTGTCCGCAGTGGAGGGGCCCAGAAGATGTACACATCACTAGGGCTGTGAGGATAACTTTCGTCAGGGCGACTCCAGAGGTTTGGAAGAGCTTTGTATTTAGCCTTCTCTGTATAAAGGACCTAACAGTGGGGGCCATGGCTGCTCAGTTGCAGGACTTGGTAGAAATAAGTCAAAAGCCAAAAGTGGCTGGGAAGAGATGATGGTTTGACTCCCATGGACCGTATAGCAGTTGTCTCTCTCCACCTGTGAATATCAAAGCATCAGGTAAAGAGTTTAAATTCAGAAGGATGACCTGCAGTGGAGACATAAAGGACAGAGATGATTTCTTTTTTTGTTTTCTTTCAACATAGATTCTAGAGCCTGAGGTGGGTTACTTTCCTATGAGGTCCCTGAAGCCCCACAAACCCAAAATGATTATTGCCACTTGTGCCCTTCCCCCCACAGCCTTGAGCAGGCCTAAGAGACCTTGTTTACCACAACAGACCAAGTGATAGGATCTAGGTGGAGTTACCCACCTTGGCTGCACAGAACACAGAAGCAGAACTGCCCCTGGGCTTGCCTTGAGACATCTCTGGCCGTGACCTAGAACGGATTATGGATTATCCCACCCATCTCCTGCTGAAACCTGGAGGGGTTGTGGGCTGGTCCTTCCCCTTTAAATTGACAGCTGAACATTAAAGCTTTGAGCCTTGATCAGAGAACTTTGTCTTGGCTTCATCTCTTCTCGCCCTCCGTCCCCTTTCATTCCCAGCCCCCTTTTCAGGTGAACCCAGTTGACTTGTGGCCGCGGGCGGCTACAGCCACTGGTTGGTTGCATACAGGAACTAGATTATAAGATCTAATGGTGAAGACATCACAGGCTTTGAACCTAGGTCATAGAGGAATAATGCGTGGACTATACTGGATGAAAGCTTCCTCTTGCTGGCTGGCATTCCTAGTGTTAGAAAGTGCTAAGCAGGCTACTGTTGTCTGTGTTAATATCATTAGCACAACACACAGCTGTAGGGTGTTGGTCTGGTGCTGCTTCTATTCAAATGCTAAATTCTATTTCCCCAAGATCTGGTTGCTCTGAGGTGAGCAGATACTTATCTACTCCAGACTTTGTTATAAACCTTGCTCCCCAGTTTAAAACTATTGGTTAAATAAAACTGGTGACAGCCAATTACTGGGGGGGAATAGACAGAGGTAGAGTTTGAGTTACCGGACTGGTAGATCCTAAGTCAAACAGATAATGTAAAGCCTGAAACAAGCAACATTTGTTGTTCAGATATGCTATGGATAGATGGTCATCAAAACCCTCAGAGACCACAGAAAATGGCATTTAGAGATGTTTTTATTAGTTTAAGGCCTTTTTGACATTGAGACATGTCAGCTCCTGGCGCCACCCCATTTGACTTGGAAAAGGAAGGATGAGCATTGAAGAATCTCCATTAGAAGATGGATTCTAATGTGGCAAACTGCCACTGGGCAAAGAAAATGCCTTCTTCCCTCTGCAGACAGGAGGCTGTCCAAAATGGGCAAACTTAAATGCAGGCAAAGTCGACTGCCTAACTGCCAAGACAGAGTAAGCAAGTCCTTCATATGTCCTGTTTCACAAATATACCTGTCGGATATGCTTACTACCAGAAGGTTGAAGATGGATGCTTCCATGTTATAGAGACAATTCTGGGGAACCGTCAGCCATTTCTCTGTCTTTTCTTTTTTTCTTTTTTTTTTTTTTAAAGAAATGTGTAGCCCAGGCTGGCCTCGAACTCGTGATCCTCCTGCCTCTGCCTCCTTCAGCAAATCCTACCGGCGTGCGCCACCACAACCGGCTTCTCTGTCTTTTCTATAGCCTTGGAAGCTGCTTGCCTATACTTCCTGTATATTCAGGCAATATTAATCCTTCTGAGGTCTCTGATGGGGCTGAAGACTAGATAGTTATATTCTCACACTTAAGTTTAAGTTGTTTAGGACTTAAGAGGTGTTTACATCTAAAAAATGTTTTTAGGTTAATAATGCATATTATCATAGAAAATGATTTAGATACAAAAACTCTGAATTCACCAAGGTAGTATACATGGTAGAATACCTTATCCAAAGATTGCCAAATAGAGACTGGCCTTTTTAAATGTAACTCTTTTCTTCTTCTTCTTCTTTTTTTTTTTTTTTTTTTTTTTGTTTTTTCGAGACAGGGTTCTCTGTATAGCCCTGGCTGTCACGGAACTCACTCTGTAGGCCAGGCTGGCCTTGAACTCAGAAATCCACCTGCCTCTGCCTCCCAAGTGCTGGGATTAAAGGCGAGTGCCACCACTGCCCGGCTAAATGTAACTCTTACCTAATCGTTTTCATAATTGTTCCTACTGTGTGTTATTACTGTAGAAGAAAGACCCTTTTTATGTAGACAAAAAAGGGGGAAATATATGGGGTTGGAATGGAGCTGCTTGTATCCAAATGCAAAAATTCTGTACCCGTAAGATCTGGTTGCTCCAAGATGACTGGATCTTCATGCATACTAGTCTTTGTTGTATAAACCTTGCTTCCCAATTTAAAACTATTGGTTAAATAAACCTGGTGACAGTCAATTGCTGGGGGGACTAGAGAGAGGCAGAATTTGTGTTAGCAGACTGGAGGTCACAGGGACTATGAGGAGGAGAGAGAGAGAAGAGTGCACAGGAGGAGAAGACAGGAAACAGGAGGTCTCCATTAGTCATAATAGACCATCAGCATTTGCCAGGGTGAAATACCTCCACTGGAGCAGAAATAACCTAGAAAATTTCAAACAGCGGGTATTTGGGAAGCACAGTTGGGATAGTAGCCAGACTACCATTGAGAGGATTAGGGACTACTCCCCAGTAGTTTCACAGAGCCTAGTAAATAGATCCTAGTTTAAGCCTCATTCATTTGAAGCTAGACAGGGATAAGATTAAAGTATTTGACAGGCAACTGTGTCTGCTTGTAAAACATTGGCAGGAGAGTTGATTCTGTAACCATTTTCCTATTGGATTTAAGCCCTGCTCCACAGGAGAGGGACCCATAGCTGGCACTGTAAGCATGAGGCAGAAAAGCTCTGAGCTGGGAAGCTTATCCTAACAGGGAAGTGCTGCTGTTTTGCTAAGCGGTCAAACTGCCTTCTAAAACTAATATCTATAGATTCTTGATGCTGTCAGTCTTGGTGACTTGGGAACTTTTTTTTTTTTTGCAGTAGGTGGTAGTTACTGAGGGAGCTGGCAAGGGATCCAGACACCGAGAATTCAAGTGACCCTGTCATAGTGCCCCAATGCTCAGCTCTAAAAGGAAGAAAACCATACTTCTGTGTCACCCCCTCCAATGCTCAGGGAACACTGAAGAAGAGGGAGCAGGTTTCTTATGTGGTACCTTTACAAGATTTGGAGCCTGGTAATATTCCCTCACGGAAGGGGAAGGCATATGTCAGTGGTATAGCTTCCTATCAGTTACTCATGTTCCTGTAAGCCTAGGTAGCCTCACTGGCTCATCAAGTTGAATTTGGGTGCAATGGCTCCTTTGGACCATCTGAGTCCAATGCTTTCTCCTATCTGGAGTGAATGGACTTCCTGGGAAATCTCTTGCAACAGTTATTGGCTTTATCTGGAAAGTAAGCATGATATACAGAGATGTTGGATGTCAACTTGATGGGTAAGTAGTGGGCCTGTGATGGTTGGAAATGGTTGTCACCTTGACTGCATATGGGGACATCTGGGACTGGAGGGATGTCTCCTGTCATTGGGGATGTTTTCAGAGAGGACTGACATGGAAGGCCCACCCTTGCTGTGGACAGCACCTTCCAGACTGCCACCCAGATGGAAAAGAATGTAAGAAAAATAGTACCAGGAAAAGAATGTTTTCAGTGCCTCAGCTGTTGCTGCTGCTGGTGCCACCTGCAGCTTCTTTGGCCTTTCAGCATGGATCTAATACCAACCTCTACAAGACCCTTCCAGGCCTGTCAGAACTGGTTTGGATTGTTGAGCTTCCTTCCTTGATTAATTAGGTGGCTTCCAGAGTCTCAGCTTCTCCAGCATATGAATGGCCACTACTGGACCATCCAGCTCCATTGTGTAAGCCCAGTAAATCAATCCCCTTTTATAACACACGCACACATTTGTTGGTTCTGTTCCTCTAGAGAGCTCTGCCCAGTACAAATGCTCAACAGAACACTGTACCACTGAGGCCTGCCAGACCATGCATACCACATTCTTCTCTACCATGGGCACCTCAAGCACCAGCTCCCACCCTTGAATGGCTTCTGCCAGGGTCTCGTATTGCCCTGGCATCCACTAGACACATACAGACTAAAATCAAGAAAGACACCAATACGTATATATTCAGCCAGGCAGTGGTAGTGCGTGCCTTTAATCCTAGCACTCAGGAGGCAAAAGCCGGTGAGTCTCTGAGTTTCAGGCCAGCCTGGTCTACAGGGCTAGTTCTAGAACAGCCAGAGTTACACAAAGAAACCCTGTCTCAAAAAAACAAACATTTATTATGTGAATTATGAGCTATTGGGTCAGGGCTGTAGAATTGTTGGAAAATGCATGCTTAGCCCGTTTAAAGGCTGTAAGTCCACCCCTTCTGCAAAAGAACCATCAAAGGCATTCAAAGTGACTCACTGTATCAAGCGTCTCTGAGGATAGGCAAAACTGGAATTTGTGCACTGCTGGTCAGAACATAAAATGCTATGGCTATTTCACAAAAGGGTTGGTAGTCCTAAAAATTCCAGTCTGTGGTATCTACCAAGGATCATGTCCATATAAAGACATTTATGTAAATATTACTATCAGCCTTTAACATGGCTACCACACACACAATCAGCCTTTAACATGGCTAACACACACACACACACACACACACACACACACACACAGCCATCTAAATGTATCAGATCCACTCCCTAGCTTCACAGAAAACAAAGGTTATATATTGTATAATTGCAGTTATATGGAATAGTCATAAAGGGCAAACTTGAAGAGACAGATGAGTGGATACAGTGTCTGGTGTGAGAATAAATGTGGGGATCACTACAGAAGGGTCTTTCTGGGGAAGGAAATTCAAAACTGGATTGCATTTGGTTGCTGCACAGTTTTGTTTTAATGTACTGAATTTTTATTTTGGTTTTTTGAGACAGGGTTTTCAGTGTAGTCCTGGCTCTACTGGAACTAGCTCTGTAGTTCTGGCTGGCTTTGAACTCAGAGATCCACCTGCTTCTGCCCCTCTGAGCTATGGGATTAAAGGTGTGTGCCACCATGCCCTGCTGATTGACTCTACTCTTAAAAATGGACTTGTCACACTGCAGCTCAAACTTACAATCCTCGTACTAGGGTGGCTGAGGCAGAATTTTAATGTTGAGGACAACATGGGCTACAGAAGGGACCTTGACCCCTAAAAAATGGTGGGGCCAGGGAGATGGGTCAGCATGAATCTCTGGCACCCTTATGGTAAGATTGGGGGTAGGTAGAAACCGGAGAATGGCCTGTAAGCTCTCTGGCCACTCTGGAAGCAGAAAAGAGACGCTCTGCCTCACAAAGTTGGGGTAACTACAAAAGTTACCCTCTGATCTCCATGTGCATCATGCGGTATGTCAATCAATGCATGCGCGTGCACACTGGGGATGTTGCTCAGACAGCTGAGGGCCTGTCTATTGTGCACAGATTGCTGGGTTTGAGCCTCAGCATGCACAAACTGAGCATGTCAGTGCTTACCTTTCATCCCAGACAGGGGCTGGGTGACCTTCAGATCTCAGTGTCTACATAGCCATCCTAACACACACACACACACACACACACACACACACACACACACACACCAGCTTTAAGAGTAGCTTTTAAAAGGGGGAGGAGGGGCATGCATGCCTCTAATGCCAGCACTCAAGACTCAGAGGCAGGCAGATCTGAGGCCAGCCTGGTCCACAGAGTTCCACAACAGCAAAACCCTGTCTTGAAAAAACAAAACAGCCGGGCAGTGGTGGCGCACGCCTTTAATCCCAGCACTTGGGAGGCAGAGGCAGGCAGATTTCTGAGTTTGAGGCCAGCCTGGTCTACAGAGTGAGTTCCAGGACAGCCCGGGCTATACAGAGAAACCCTGTCTCGAAAAACCAAAAAAGAAAAAGAAAAAAAAAAAAAAAAAAAAAAAGAAAGAAAAAAAAAAAAAACGAAACAAAACAAAAAAAGGCGTACACATCATGGTGTTTCAAAAAAGATATATAGAATCTGATCCTTCTTGTCACCGGTGTTGCTCTATTGACCCTCCTGGAGCGTTGTGTCATTGCCCGGCTGTTCTCTTTGCTTCCCTCACTCTGACCTCTGTCTCCACAAGCATCATTGCAGACCCCTAGTAAAGGGTAAGTCAGCTCTTCTTACTTGCCCCTTTCTCTCCTCAGAAGCACCTGCCTCACAAAACCAAACCATTCTGCCCCTAGGTCCTATCTGCTGTCTTTCCCCTCCCTTCTCATTCCCTCTATGTTGGCCACAAGGCCAACATTTACCTCAGGTCCTTTGCACGTGCTGCTTCTGCCACAGAACACCCTCCTACCCAGATCGACCAGGAAGGACTTCATTACCCAGTTTGAACTCAGGCGATAGCTCAGAGCTCCTCCAACCACCCACCCTTTTATCCTTCCACACCTTCTTTCCTCATCTTCTGACCTCTAGATTTTATGGAATTGATCTTGCCTCTTATCCACAGACGAGCTTTGTAAAAGCAGGAGTTTTTATTCTCAGGAATTCTGGGAATCAAACCTAGAGCCTCCTGTATGTTGGGCAAGTCAACCCTCCCCGAGACAGGGTTTTCTCTATGTAATCCAGGCTGGCCTCAAACTCAGATCAACTGCCTGATTCTTTAATCATATGGCACCACGGCCCCCACTTTTTTGTTTTTTAAGGACAGGAGTCACTATGCAGCATGGCCAGCCTCAAACTTGCTATGTCTCAGAGACAGGTTGGGTCTCCCGGGCACCCCAGCACTAGACGGTTAAAACCCCAACCCTCTGTTCCCCTCCCCTTCTAGTGAGCAGATGAAGCACAGATGGACCTGGCCTTACCTGAGAAAAATTAACTCAGTGTATGGTTGTGAGGCAAGGTCCAAAACACCCTTCCTTGTCAGCCACCACCCAGAGGCCATCAGTTAGACACTTGCAACTGACAGAACCTTTACTAAACTTTTTGTTTCACATACACGTGTACTATATCATGTATTTCTAGTGCAGGGGAGAGTGAAGGGCACATTTAAAAGATGATACGCTTGGGGAAATAAAGACTTGAGTACAAAGGCAGGCTCCACCCTCCACCTTCCCTTCCCCAATCAGCCCAAGATGCTAGGGTATCCGCTAGTCTTATTTCTCTGAACTTCAATTTCCACAAAGCTGAATTCTCAACACACACCTGGATATCTTATAACTGGGTCCACCCACAGGCTTCCAGGAGCATTTGGGTTTTCCCAAAGTCCTGGACTGATAATGTGTAAACAGAATTGCTCTCCTCAAACAGACCAGAACAGCCCCAGCCCTTACAGAGCCCCTTCTATAGGGGAGACACATGCACCATGACTGTTCTAAGATACATGCATATTCTGTGTGCATGGTAAGGGTATCAGTTCAGGGTGAGGAAAGACACAGACACTTGTAGACAAGCAGAGGTGGCAGGGAGAGAAAGAACTTGAATCTGAAGAATCAAGTAAGAACTTGAGCTTCTACCCTGGATGGGCTCTGGGTGCTTGGGGTGTGACACGTGCTGAACTCCAAAGGTCATAAGAGGCAAGGGCTGGGGAGCAAATAGGGCAGGTGGCAATAACCTGTATCAGCGCCGAGTAGCTGTGATGGAGGAGGAAGAGGTCGGGGTCTCAGAGATTCAGACAGTGGCAGACTAGGTACAGCATGGTAGACTTGATGACCCATCAAGTTTGTGGTCTGGGAATCTGGGAGGATGTAGTTACCATTGAGAGGCCAAACCTATGCCATCTTGGGACCTGCCTCCATTTTTAAAGAAAAAGGGCCTGAGAACTTGACCTGCAGCTGAAGTCAAGCTGCACCCAAGTTCAGGAAGAACCACATAGCTTGTTGGGGGGCCACAGCCCAGAGTTACTCCCTAGCAACAGCCAATATACTTTCAGATGGTCTGACTGCTCATGGCTTTGCTTCAGAGTGCCCCCCTTACAACAGTCATCCAGTTCTTGCCAGGCTAGACCCCCCTCGCTTGCTCCCCATTCCCCATGAAACCTTGCCCTGCTGAAGGCTCAGGACTTCACCCTCCCATCCTGCTGCATCAGTGACGGAGCCCAAGCTCGAGCTTGAATAAAGACCTTAGTGCGATTGCCCCCTGGTGGTCTTTTGGGGTTCAAGAACGCTTAAACAGGCACAACACTGAGCTCAGGGTTTCTGAGACACACAAGTGGGTGAGCAGCGGTGGAGCCTCCATCAAGAGGACACGGGAAGCAGAACAAGGGGAACCCAGCAATGGCCTTTTCCACTCCCAAAGGCCCTTCAAACAAGAAAGGTCAGAGGTAAGTTCTCAGAAGGCAAAGTGGGGTGGCTGCTGAGTCACTGGTGTTGTAATGAGAATTAAAATGTGGAGTTACAGAGAACTCTGTTCAAGAATTGCTCCAGATCTGGCCTGTGGAGGCTGGCCATGTCCTTTCTTCTCAGACCAGACCACTGCAAGGCAGAGAGCTCACACAGGGTCACAACTGGGGCTTTATTTTTGTTTCCAGTATGATCAGTAGAGATACAGGTAACCCAGGCGGATGCATCACCTAAATATACCAGAAGCAAACACACTGTGTTTGGTGCCTTTTGCACCCCAGCAAAGATCACACAACAGCAGCAAGAAACTAAAGTGCTCTCTGCTAAATGACTCTCAGATACAGGCTCTCCCTGGTGGTATGAATGAATCTTTACTTATATAAGCTCAAAACTTCATTCATTACTCAGGGGCTATACTGAAAAAGAATGAGTTTATTCTACCCTCCCTCCCCCAAAAAAGAACATAACATTCATTGGGATTACGTGACACTGATTTGTCCTGACCATTGTGAGATGACCCCATCTATCCAGCCTGGCAATACACTGTCTTTCCATTACATGCTGACCTCGGCCAAGACCATCACTGTCCCAGCAAAAAGGGTAGACTGAGGGGCAAGTGAGCACTCAGACATGGCCAGGAGAGGACATGGCCCTTGGGGCACCCAACCAGCAGGACAGTGTCCCACAGACAGCTCCTGGTTGTGGGCTTCTGGAAGGGCTGGAGACCAGTGGTTTATCTCTAAGACTCTCTACCTGTCCTACAAAGGATACATCACTCTAAAACTGCTTTTCCAAAACAATCAACCTTGGTGACTGGAATCCTCCCTGCTTTGACCATTAACAATTTCAACACTCCACAGTGAGGTCAGCACCGACACGACAAGCAGCGGGAAGCTTCAGGAGCAGAAGAGGAGGCCGGAGGGTTGGGGCAGTAGGACAATGGCTGCCAGGTTCTCATGCTGTTTGTTACCAGCTGCAGTCATCGGCACGGAACAGTCCAGAGAATGGTGGCCACAGGGAACTTGCAGCAAGGCAGGGATGAGCTAACATTAGCGAGGTGTGCCTCACAGACTTGTGAGCCCCTCAGTGCGAGGTCAGATAGAGAGACCTCTTCTGTACTAACCCAGGAAGCCCACATCTTCCACCATTCCTCCTGCTACATCCTTTAACCACCTGGAGCAAACAAGCTCTCACTAATAAACCAGGACCTACCGCCCAAGAGCTGAAGTAAGAGCAAGGGCCTCAATGGCCAGTAGGGAGGCAAGTCCCTTGTCATCCCACTGTCATCACCAACAGCACTGCCACACCCGACACCCTAGTTCACATTCCTTCTCCTGAGCTCTTTGCTCTGGCTGGCAGGGTCTCCAGCTTCCCATACAAGCTGGTCGAGTCTAAAGCCCAGGGTGTGTTGAGCCTGGTCACCAAGCACAACTGAAAGACTCTGCAAGTGGGAGAAAGTGCTAAAGCTGAGGGCCAAATGCAAGACACAGGTTTTTCTGAGACAAACTTGACAATTCCACAAGTATCCTGACTTGTTCAGGAGAGTCCAGTCACCCCCAACATTGTCTCTCTCTGTAGGTGTGCTCAGGCTGGAGGAAGCAGGAGTGCCTGTCTGATGCCTGTGAAGGCTCCTATCAGTCATTCTGCAGGGTGCCATCCTGAGGAAGACCTTAGCAAATGCACAGTGACTTTCAACCGAGTGAGCGTGATGAGAGGACACAGATACATGCATGACTCCTTGGGGCCGAGCTGGCCAGTCCTTGTTGGTCTCCATTAGGGTATGAGCCAGGGGTCTTCCTGCAGGGGGTAGGGAGTAACTGGTACAAGACAGTGGGTGCTTTCCTTCTCTCTGCAGCAGCCAAGGACTAGAGCTGACGGGAGGTGCGGCCCTGCCTCTTCTCAGTGCAGGTCCGCCCTGGCTGCCCACTATCTGCTGGGCTGCAGGTACTGGTGTGTGAACATGTTGAGTTCGCTGTCCAACCAGCCAGCTTTATTCCTGCAAATACAGAATTACTGTACAGACATGGCCGCTGGGGCAGATCACACCAGCCTATCTGAGCATTCATGCAATCCTTCAATAGCACATTTCCCCACTTTGCAAATGAGGAAAAGGAGGTCACGAGCTAAAGGGACAGAGCCAGGCAATTTTAAAAAGGGGTGAACTAAGACAGAACTCAAAGCCATCTTCCTGCCTCACCTTCCTACGTCCTCTGATTACAGGAGTGAACCACCACTGTGGGTTTTAGGTTTTTCTAGTTTAGCTACAGCCCAGAACAAGTCTCAATCTCTGGAAGCCAGCTTTCTTGATTGACAGATAAAGGTTTGGGTGTCAGCTCAGGCTATCTTTGTGGCTACAAGCAGCAACAGACACTCTGTCCCGAGAGTCCCAGTGGAAAAGCAGTAAATCCCTGGGGATGGACAGAAGGGACATATCTGCACAGGCCAGACAAAGGAGGGAAAGTCCACTGATCTGTCATGTCTAGAAAACTCAAACCCTGACTGTCTCTTCTCTAGCTCTGTCCCCTGTGGGTCTCTGACATCAGAGGAGGGAGAAGGAAGTGCAGGTCCCCATATACTGTTGTTATCATGGCCTGAGCAGGCTGAGGACTTAGCAGAACACGTCTATCTTCAGATGTGGCTCATCTCACAGATAAAAACCACAGGACACAGAAAAGCTGAGAGTGCAGGGCCAGAACCAGACTCCTCTGACTGATCCCCATCCCAGCAAACTTCACAGTTCTACAGAGACCACCAATCCTGTTCCTGTGGAGAGACCTGGTGCTATGTACCCTAGCTCCTGGGCTCAGCGTGAAACTGAGTATGATTGGCATGGTGGCAGCTGTCACACAGAGCAAGGAAACCCAAAATGCAGACCACCTACACCCCAAGTTCCATCCGGCCATTTCTGTAGATAAGGAACTCAGCTTCCATGGCTACCAATTTTCCTATTAGAAAGCAGAGCTGAGGTGGGCATGGTGGCAACACACCTTTAATCCCAGCACTAAGGAAGTAGAGGTAGATGGATCTCAGTGCAGTTGAGACTAGCCTCATTCATATGGCAAGTTCCAGCCCAGCCAAGGCTACAAAGAGATCCTGTCACAAATAGAACAAAAACTGCGGAGCTGATGACCCACTCTTCTAGGAGTAACAAAAACTGGTTGGGACAGCTGTGCCAAGTGCTGAGGCCCTACAGTTCAGAGGACAACCCATGAGCTGTGACAGCACAGCACTGCCTTGCTTGTTTCCTGGATGTCATGATGCCCTATCTGCAAGCATCTTGAGGACAGTGAAACTGTCTGTAGAGCCTCCAGCTCTAGCACTATCCATCCCATACTCAACAGTGCCGAGCAAACATCTCACAAGAAGGCTAAATCCCCAAAGAGCACTTGGTGTCCACTCTGGTGGCAGACAAGCTCCACCCCCTACCCCCCACTTGGTCCTGGGCCACTCACCTGAGCAATTTGGCTTTGCTCTGAAGTGAATCCAGAGCCTCAACTTTCTTGTTCATGGCAGCAATTTCCTGCTCCAGATTATCCCGGGTGATATCAACTTGCTGGCATAGATGAGCAAATGTCCCAGACAATTCCCTGAGGGGACAGAGGTGAGATCAACTGGGCACGTGGTAGTTGAGGCAGGATTCTTCTATTCATGGTTAAATCTACCCAGAACAGAGGAGCAGCCGAGCCTATCCATGTCTGCTCTGGCCTGCAGTTCTGCTTTGAAATCCTTTCCACCTCTGCGGAAACCACAAACAGCTCCCCATCACATCAGAGACACTGGGCATCACCACAGGAGGCACAGCATCCCAGACAGCATCCCAGTGGTGAGCCTGACCTGGACACAAGAGGCCAGGATTCCAACTCTGATGCTCATCAGCTAAGTGACAAGGGAAGGGACGCATCCCTTTCCTGAGGCCAGGCTTCAGTGTCCTCCTGTGTGTGTGCATGCACGAGAGAGAGAGAGAGAGAGAGAGAGAGAGAGAGAGAGAGAGAGAGAGAGAGAGAGAGAGAGAGAGAGAGAGAGAGAGAGGAAGGAGGGGGGAAGAAAGGAAGGGAGGGAGGTGTTCTAGGGACTAATTGGGCCTTCACTCCTGCAAGGCAAGCGCTCTTCTAGCAGCGCTGTATCCCTAGCCCCATCGGTGATCTCGCTTGAGAAAGAACACACCAATAACCATCTAGTGCACAGCTATAAGAGTAACGGGAAAGCTAGTGCAAACAGGGTCTGTCACGCCCCAGGCAGAGGGTCCATCAATAACACCCAGCATGGTGGCTCATGCCTGCAATCCTAGGACTCCAGAGGGTGAAACTGGAGACTGCTGAGTTTGAGAGTAAGCTGGGCTATATAGTCTGAGACCTGGGACACAGAGACAAAAAGAGAGGCAGTGCAGGGTAGTACAACTATCTGCCTTCTCCATGCTCCATGCAAGATGGAGACCCCACAGGTCCCCCTGACCCACTGAGGTACCGTAGCCAGGGTTTGATTTAGGACCCCACAGCTTATGCCCTTCAAGGTAACTTTATTTATTTACTTACTTATGTAGACAGGGTCTCATGTAGCCCAACCTGGCTCCAAACTCCCTATATAGCCAAGAATGAGCCTCCTGCCCCCACCTCCTAGATGCTGGATTATAGGTGTTAAGACATCACACCTGATCTATATGATACTGGGGAATCAAGGCCAGGGCTTCATGTATCCTAGGCACACACTCTGCCAACTAAGCTACATTTCCAGTCCCAAAGCAACCTCTAAAATCTATGAAGCATCTCCCTGATTCCCCCATTTTCCCAATGTCTTCCCATATTGGGGCACTGGAGGCCTGCCCAACCTAAGCCTTGGACCCCTCTGTCATCCCTGGACGCAAAGCTGGTACTGCCCAGCCAAAGTCCTAGGGCTCGTGACGCTAAGACCTCGGGGCTCTCAGGTCAGGCTGAAAGGAGGTGGCAAGCCCACCTATTGGGGTATCCTCCCTCGGGTCCCTGGGCCACTCACTGCTGGACTTGGTGGCTACAGTTTGAGCCAGTATAACTGATAATGAGCTGTAGCTTTTCACTGGCATATTCCACAAACTGGCGCTTGAAAGCCCTCTCCTTGGCTTTGGTGGTCCAGGTCAGCCGCTCATAGACGTACAGGAGGCCATACAGTCCAAAGGAGAGGGCAATGAGTCTCCAGCCCACTGCCTTCCACACCTGTAAAGATGCATGGTCAATCTGGAGCAGAGCCGCTGGGAGCCCAGTGAGGCAAGAGGGAGGGCAGGGACTCTCCAGGACTGCAGTGCAAAGTGAGGGAAACCCTGTCTCAAAAAACCAAAAAAAAAAAAAAAAAAAAAAAAAAATGCTATAAAGGGGTCTATGGATGGTCAGTGCTGCAGACCATGGCCCTCTATCTGTGGAAAGAGCCACAGAGTGCAACTCTCGGCCCAGGGGAGGGGCCTCGGCTGACCATCTTGTACTACATGCTGGAAAAGCAATTCCTGACAGTGTTTGTGATGTCACCCTCTCCCACGGCTCTGCCTCTCCAGTCTATGAAGGCGTGAGAGCTGTCCAACAGCAACCGTGGCTGAAAAGTATCTTGGGTCAGAACACGGTGAGGCCCACAGAAACTAGAGGACGGCCAGCTGCTCCTCACAGCTTGGTCAGAGCCATCCAGAGGCAAGAACAGGAGAAGTTCAAAGACCAGGTGAGCCTCCTGCTCCTTAACCTGTTCCCTGTTTGCTGTGGAGGAAGAGGCCTCAGTGTCAGATGGGGAGTGTTCAAACTAGCTATGGGTTTCTGAAAGCCATATCCAGAAAACGGGAGAACATCCTATCAGTTGAGTGATGTCTCAGTGGAGCAACTGTGTGTGAAAGGCTCTGGCCATACAGCTCCCAGGGCAGAAAACACTCACTGAGCCCCCAGGCCCCTCCCACCACCCAGTCCCCAAGCAAGTGTCACTGACCACTCCTCCAACCACGAGAATGCCCATGGAGGTTCTGGATGTCAGAGAGGCCAGGCCAGTAACCATGGAGACCATGAGCTCCTCCTGGGTGAGGGAGCCCTGTGGCAAGGGAGGCATGCTGGGGTTGGCAGGTGTCAGAGGGAGAGGACGCTGGACCTGATGAGAGATGACAAAGGTATGAGAAGAATGCTGCAAATCTGTTATTCAAGCACACCCTCAGTGACCCTCAGGACTGCACAGGTAGGACAGGGACTGAGCGAGAGGCACATGAGGGAGCATGCACTTCAGTGCATCATCGTGGGATGTCTGGCCCCTGTAAGTCCAAGGGGACCACTGTGGCATGCCACAAGATGTAAGCTGACTACGAGGCTTGTGCAGTACAGGACCTGTTCTAAAAGCAGTACTTTACGCATGAGTGTGTATGTGTATATGTGTAGCATATGCATCAGTGTGTGTATGTGTGTATGTGTGGCATATGCATCAGTGTGTGTATGTGTGTATGTGTGGCATATGCATCAGTGTGTGTATGTGTGTTATGTGTGGCATATGCATCAGTGTGTGTATGTGTGTATGTGTGGCATATGCAGCAGTGTGTGTATGTGTGGCATATGCATCAGTGTGTGTATGTGAGGGGTGCCTCTATGCACTCACATGCAGAAACTAGAGCCGACTGTCAGGTGTCCTCCTCCACAGCCTTCTGAGTTAACACAGTCTCTCAATGAACTGGAAGCTCACTGTTTCAGCCAGGCTGGCAAACTAACTTTGGAGTTTGGTGTTTATACCCACCGAGCCATCTCCTCGCTCTCCAATGTACTTTTTATTCTAAAATCTAAAGTGATGATATGCTTTTTTCCTCTAAGATTTATTTACTTTAAGTTTATATGTATGAATGTTTTGTTAAGGACAGTTGCAAACCATCATGCAGGTGCTGAGGGTGGAGCCTGTGTCCTCTTCAAGAACAACAAACAACACTCTAAACTGCTGAGCCATTCATCCATTTCGCCAGCTCCTAATGTATTTTTATTCTAAAAATCTCTTTAAAATTATTTTTATTCTATATTTTAAAGTAGTGGTTTGTAGATAAGTATTTTTAAACTCCCCCCTCTCAATTGTGTTAGGATTATATCCAAAGCCCCCTGTACACCAGGCAAACACCTGTCTACTGAGCTATGTCCCCAGACTCCAAGTGGTCTGTTCTGAAGAGCACATATTTAAACAAACACTAGAAAAACACTCAGAATCTTCATTTTCCAAGACAGGTTTTCTCTGTGTAATAGTCCTGGCTGGCTAAAACTCACTTTGAAGACCAGGCTGGCCTCAAACTCACAGAGATCTGCCTGCCTCTGCCTTAGAAGCCCTGGGATTAAAGGCATGCACACCACAGCTCAGCCAGCCCTCAGCATTTGTAATTAGGACAAGACCAAGTTGGTAATGGCAACAATCCTGACCAGTGTCCTGATGGCTTCTGCCCTAAGGACCACAGCAGTGGGCTGACTGTCTTATCTGGTAGTAGGGTAATCTCCCATGACACGCTAGGGAAAGGAGCTTCTTGCCTGATCACTGTAGCCCAGCAAGGCCCGGCGGCTATTCTTGGGGCCCAGGAACCTGTTCACTAGCATAGTCCATCCAAGGGAGAAGTGGAACTCGATGTCCTCCTGAAAGTCAGCACACAGCTTGTCACAGTTCAGGTCATAGCTGAGGGAGAAACACTGTCGAGGGACCAGCATGTCTATCTGATTCCGCACAGATACAGGAAGAAGGGGCTTCAAGCCATCTGTCGGGCAAAACAGGGAGAGAAGACATCAGCTCAGGCCTGTATCACATCAGGGCCACCCAACCTCAGGCACAGTCCACACCAGTTGCTAGGGACACTGCAGCTCTGTGGAGAAGCTACGCTCAGTTGATCAGCTGGTGGGACTGGTTGACAGGTCACCTTCCCAAACCTGCCAGCAGTCATGCCAAAGTCTCAGCTTGTATACTGTCCCCTATGGCAACCCAAGTCTGTATGGGCTGACCAAGTCATACGGGACAGTATACAAGCCCATACAGCCCATACTTAGTCAGCCCATACAGAATAAATTCAGGATGCACACCCAGAAGCTGAAAGCAGTGAGTTAAATCACTATCAAGGCAACAGATAAGGAAAAGTCATCTTAGTTGATTCATTATTTTTGGTTAAATGTGTGGATCTGGGTGGGTGGGTGCACATGCCTGCAGAAGCATATGAAGTCAGGAGCACAGGACCTCCTGGACAGATCTGAAGTTCAGGCAGTTGTAAAACTTGTGACATGGGTTCTGGGAACCAAACTCAGATTCTCTATGAAAGCAGTACACTCTCTGAACACACCGAGCCATCTCTCCAGCCATGTCCTCAGCTTGGATATGGCAGCCCCACAGACTCCAGGTCCCTTGTGGCACTGACCTATCATGTCCTGCTGCATAGTCTGTAGTGAACTGGCGATGACTGTGGAGCAGCGGTCAGACATGTTCCGGCCCAGGCCTTCCTCTATATGGCGGTGCAGTTCCTGCCTCCAGAAAAGAAGGGTTACGAGACGAGGCACCACAGCAAGAATCTGTGGGGGTGTTCAACCAGACTTCCTCTGCCAGCTAACCAAAGAAGCAAAGGAAGCCTGGACCTCATGTCTTTGGCTGTTACTTCCACTCAGGGACGCTGAGACAGAGCAGCTAAGACTGAGTTGCTGTCTGCATGGTAACTGTGCCCCATGGTCCCTGCCAAGAGCACAGGTGGCTTCACTCACATTCTTATAAACCTTGAGGACAACTGGGGATGGGTGGAAGTCCATCTGGTACTCATCAACCAGCACAGAGAGGCGCCTGATCTCCTCAGCCATGGCGGTGGACACCTGCAGCCAAGGGAAGGCACAGTTAGCATCAGGAGGACTGAGCTTAGCGTCTGCAGAGGAGTTGCAGTTAACTACACCTGTCCCCATACCCTACAGTCTCCCCAGCTCCTCTTGATTTGAAGCCACAGAAGTGGAAGAAAACGGGCAATCAAAATGGCCCTGGAAGGAGGCCCAGGGGAAACTATATTCTTGAATCAGGGCCACAGAAAGCTGGGGAAGGCTTAGGTGCCTTGCTCTTGGTGTTTGCTGCCACTGAGAGCTGACTTCGGTCCGAGTGTCCACACAGAGCTTCACCCTCACCTGCCTTTCCACTTCCTCTGTAATCTGCTTAATACGTAGCTTATAGTCTTGAGCCAGGAGCTCCAGCTGCTTGTCAATGAACCTCAGTCGCTCTTGCCGCTCTTCCCGCATCTCAAGACAGTAAACCCTGAGAGAACAGAAGCACTGTGTAGAAACCCATGGCCCAGAGACCAAGCAGAGGAGCCAGGGGAAGCTGGAAACACCCAGGCCACTCTGTCTGCCACTCATCCCTCAGGAGAATGGATGGTGACAGAGAAGAAAGGGATCTAAAGGGGGGAGAGTTAGAAACAGCTCTGTAACTAATATGGGAAAAGAACACTTGACAACTCAGCAAGACGGCTCAGCAGATCAAACACTGGCTGTGCAAGCCTGATTCAGTCCCTAGAACCCAGGTAAAGGTGGAAGGAGATCTGATTCCACAAAGCTGGCCTCTGACCACCATATATACCATGCCAAAGACACAGGATCAAAAATAACTGTGAAAACTTTTTAAACAAAGTAACAACAACAAAAGAATGTTCCACTTGTCCATCTCAACTGTGGCGAGAGCTACAGAAATGGGAGGTCCTCCAGGCAGGAGCAGCAGATGCTCTGGAGAGTATCCATGACTCGATGAGCCACTGGGTAAGAGTTCACGGTCAGTTCCCAGCACCCATGTCTAGTGTCCCAACAAGAACTAATGGGAAGGAAACCAGGCTGGGTGGCAAAAGCAGCAGGTACATTGTCAACACAGGTAGTGCCATGCCTCAACACGTGTGGCATATGCCCCGCAGCCTACAATCTTTCTATGCTCTACTCAGGAAGTATCTTTAATCTGGGGAGGGGGAGCACACACGCCTACTATCACCCCTAAGGACTGGGTGGGACCACAGAATCAAGGTGACTTAACTCCTTTTCTGTTCTAACTTGGGGCCAACACTGTCTAATCTCTCCAATAGAAGCGAATTATTTGTATATGATTTCCTGTGCTTTAAATTTCTTTTTTTTTTTTTTTTCTTTTTTCTTTCTGTTTTACAGGATCCCATCAATCCTACGTGGGCCTCAAACTTACTATACACCCAAGAATGACACTGAACTGCTGATCCTCCTACATCTTGACTTCATCTCTAAAATGCTCCGATTATAGGATGTCACTACCACGGCCATATGTGTGTACTGGAGATGACTCTGGGGTTCCTACGTACTAGGTAAGCCTCTGCAAACTGAGCTTATCTCTTGCACTCCACCACGATTTAATGTCCCTTTGGTCCCAGCACTCATGAGGCAGAAGTAGGCAGATCTGAGTTCAAGGCTACCTGGTCTACATATAGAGTTCTAGGCCCACCAGAGATGCATAGTGAAACCCTGTCTCACATACATACATACAAACAAAAATAGGTAGGTTCAGGTAGAATATGGTATGTTGGAGTGGGGTCCTGAGTTCAAGACTAACCTGGACTACATAGTAAGAATCTACTGGAAATAAAACAAAACAAAACCCTGGACCAGGGCTGCAACCCAGTCGTAAAGTACCTTTCTAGCTGAAAAAAGGCCTTAATTCTGAACCCCATACTAATGAAAATTAAAAACAAACACAAAGGCCAAGCCCTCCAACAAAAGAGCCTGCCTTACTGTACAGGCTGGGTGGGATGACCAGTGTGACTAGGTGTCTCTAATGTGGCCTGGGTGTGAGCCCATGGACTCAGCTCAGCATTAGGGCTCTGGTCACACACACAGGCCCTGGTTACACATGTGGGCTTTAGTCACACACACGGGCTCTGATCACACACACGGGCTCTGGTCACACACGCGGGCTCTGGTCACACGCGTGGGCTCTCACCGCTGCTCCTGAGCTGCAATGTGTAGGGAATCCATGATGAGACGAACGGCCTCTGCAATCTGCTTGGCCCGGACTGTGTGCTGTTCAAACTTGGTCTTTACTGCAGACTGGGAAATGCACTCCTACAACAGACAGAGGGACTGAGGGAGGTGGGGCCGTCACCTCCAAGGGCTAGGCAGTCCTTTCACAGCCAGGCTAGAGAGAGCTTGGAAGGACAGAAGTACCACATACAGAATCAAAGCCTTACCTCAAATCTCCTCTCGAAGTTCTGAAACTCGAACATCCTCACTTGAAAGCCTTCTGCCAGAGCGCCCCCTAGGAGAAAGGCAGTGAGGTGAGGAAACTATGTACAGTGAGTGAGTTGGGGAGACCCCTTCTCTGGGTTACTTTTCTAGCCCTGTGACCAAATCACCTGCCAAGAAGCAACTTAAGGGAGGAAGGCAGACTTATTCTGGCTCTCAGTTTGAGGGGAGACAGTGGATCGTGGCAGAAAAGGAACAGCGGCAGGAACTTGAGGCTTCTTGCCAAACCTCACTGAGCACACACGGAAGGAAAGGGGTGCTCGGCTGGCTTTCTCCTTTTAACTCAGTCTGGGACTCAGCCCATGACAGGCTGCAGCTCACATTCAGGAAGTCATCCCTTCTCAGGTAAGCCCCTCTGGTAATGCCCTCAAAGCCATGGCCGGGGGAGTCTCCTAGGTGAGTCTAAGAAACAGGAACCTCCCTCCAGGCTCTGCTCTCCACCTCACTGCCAGAACAGTTTCCATCAACAGACCCAGTGAGAGACTCAACATTACAAATACCGAGAAAAAGGAAGCCAGCAGCTCGCATGGTTACCTCCTTCTGGCATGCCCTGGGCTTTCTGGACCCTGGCACTGAGCACCTCCTTGGCAGACACGAAGAAGATCCGGTCCCCAGCCTGAGCTCGATCCACCACGCCCAGCTCATCCACCAGAAAGCTGGTGCAGCGTTCCATGTGTTGCCGCCGCACCTGGGACAGGGCAGACAGGTGTGCATGAGCAGGGCAGTTGTGGGGAAGCCGATCCACAAGGCTCAGCAAGCACAAGGGATAAACGCAATAACAGAAGGTCACCCACTACCATCTCTGCTCGGGAGTCACCATCCTCCCCAGCTCCTCTCTGGAGGTTCCTGAGGCACAGAACAGGCCCCAGACTGCCTCAGTTTTGCAAGTCGGCCTAGTATTGTTCTTTGGTGTCCCAGAGGGAAAAGAACCTAAATGCCTCTACACTGACAAGCCAGGTCTCCCAGAACCTTGATTATGCAGCAAGTAGGCACCAGTGGGCAGTCCCAGCTCCATGTACTAGGCTGGAATGGTAGAATTTAAAAGGGTTAAGAGACTCCGTGGACATAGTGGTGCAGGCCTTTAATCTCAGCACTCAGGAGGCAGGGACAAGTGGATCTCTGAAAATTCAGGGCCAGCCTGGTCTACAGGACTACAGATTAAGTTCTAGTACAGCCAGGACTATACAGAAAAACCCTGTCTCGAAAAAACAAGAACAACAAGAAGAGCCTCCATAAACACCCACCATATGTGAGGCATTGTGAGTGGGTCCTGCCCTCCTCAGACGTGGAGACCGGTTATACCCAAAGCTCCACACACATTTGGACTCACAAATCCCTTTTCTTCACACAAAACTAGAGCTGGGAGTTGTACTAAGAACCTCCTAACCTTCATTCTCTTTAAGCTTCTTTCCAAATGTCTTTCTAAAGCCTGCTGCTGTATATATTGAGCTTTTGTAAACCAGTTACTGGCCCAAGCCACAAAAAAAAAAAAAAAAAAAAAAAAAAAAAGACAAAAATAAGCATGGCAGAAATGCTCTTCTAGGAAAAGGAAGGGGGAAAGAGGGAAAATAGGAAGGGGGAAGAAGGGAGTTAGGAAAGGGGAAGGGGAGGGAAGGGGGAAGGAAGAGGGAAGAGGGAAGGAAGGGAGGGAGGGAGGGAGGGAGGGAGGGAGGGAGGGAGGGAGGGAGGGAGGGAGGGAGGAAGGAAGGGGACAAAGGGGAAGGAGAAGGAAAAGATTAAAGTCACCAGTGAGTTCATGGGCAATCTTTGGCACTGACGTTAACTGAGGAAAGACACTAGATCTGAGGCTGCTGGGACATAAAGCAGATCTGAGTGGTTAGTCTCCATGGTTCATGTCGGTCTCCAAACTGGCAGCGAAACACCCACCTCTTCCATGTACTCAGGCTCCGAGGCAGATGCATCCCAGCGGTTGTTCAGGATGAAGATGTTGGGCCGGGAGAGACGCTCGCTCACTTTGTGGAAGAACTGCTTCTCCTAAACAAGGGCAGGACCTTGATGGAGGAGGGGGCCTGCCAGCTCAGGCCCCACTAGCCACCTGTCCAGCAGGCCCAGGGACAAAGTGAAGGAAGAGTTACCGTCTGCATCAGCGTGGACTCTGAGTTGGCCACCAGCACAAACACATCAGCATCCAGGCAGAACTTATCAATCCAGCTGTCCAGCTCCGTGGTGACATCGATCCCAGGGCTGGTGGTGACAGGTGTCAATCAGTGTGGTGAGGCACAGGGCACAGACCCCAGCAGGAATAGCACTGGGACTTGCAAAGTGGGCAGGCGTGGGAGGGGACAGAGATCTCTACACCCATCCCTGTCCTTCCAGACCACTGACGGACGCTGAGTTGGTTTTTAGTGCCTATCACTTTTTTCCCTTGGTTTTTCAAGACAGGGTTTTTCTATGCAGCCCTGGCTGTCCTGGAACTCATGCTGTAGACCAGGGTGACTTTGAACTCAGACAGCCACCTGCCTCTGCCTCTAATCCAAATGCTGGATTAAAGGTGTAGACCAACAGGCAGCACCTATCGCTTTTATGAAAACATAATAACCTGTAGTCATTCACCTCTCTAGAGATGTAATTACAGGCATCTACTGCCACGCCCACCTCTCAGGCTTGTATCTGAGTCCCGGTACTGTACAACGCCACAGTGCCAGATTCTTTTGGTGTAGGTGTACCATGTCAACAGGCAGGGGTAAAGCACTCCTTCAAGAGGAACAAAATGCTCACATGCTACCTAACACACACACAAAAATTCTGGAGCCATCGGCATTCCCAGAGCCAATGTCCCTAGGACTGCTAAGGCTCAGTCTGCCAAAGGCATTTCAGACAAAGGCAAACAGAATGATTAAACAGGTTCTAAACTGTCTCAGGCTACAGTCTTTACAGTACTGTATTTTGGTGCTCCACAAAGAAAGGAAGTAAGGGAGCAGGGAACCTAAATCTGCTTGCACGAAGTCTCCCAAGGCCTTGTTTTATACAAGTGGGTGCCTGGCCTGGCAGAACCCAAACATACTGGCTGGCATGTAGGACACCACCCCCTACTTCTCAGTGCCTCTATCTCTCTCAAACAGCCCACTCCTAGGACATCTGCAAGACACTGATGCCAATGGGCATGATAACTAACCAGCCCCTGGAAGAAATCCAAGAGGCACAATAATTTGGTTGAGCTATCTGAAAGGCACCAGTACTTAAACAAAGCAAAGAGATGACACAGGAACCCTGAACCTGAATCATTCAGAAATGGAGACTTGGTACCCTCTGACTAGGCTTCTAGGAACCCATCTCCCCTCTTACCTGTCCATCAGCACGAGGTCATCCTTTAGAAGTGGACACTTGGAGTTGGGCCACATCACACTCACCAGGCTGCCTGCATGCAGCTGCTCGTCCTGATGGAGGGCATGGGCCAGCTGGTTCACAGTCTGATGGTGGAGGAAAGAAAGAAATATCAGGCTAAGGAAGACGTGTCATAAGCCTGGGATGACTGACCAACAGGCTACCTCTTTTCCTTAAAAAAAAAAAAAAAATTCAAGGGCTGGAGAAATGGTTCAGTGGTGAAGAGTACTGACTGCTCTTCCAGAGAACCTAGGTTAATTTCCCAGCACCCACATGGCAGCTCACAACTGTAAATCCAGTTCCAGGGGATCTAATACCCTCCTAGATGGACTCTGCACGCCAGGCATCTATGTAGTACAGACATGCAAATAAGGCAGACACTTATACAGATAATATTTTTCTAAAGATTTCCTTATTTTTTTCTATGTGCATGTGTGTGTATAGCTGTCCACAGAGGACAGAAAAGGGTATTGATCTCCTGAAGCTGGAGTTACAGGAGGCTGTGAGACAGCTGACAATGCTGGAGACTGAACTCAGGAAGAGAAGCCATGTCTCCCGCACCCTTCTCTCACTGAAGGTGTTAGTAAGAACAGCTTTCTGCACTCCTCTCTCTCTCTCTCTCTCTCTCTCTCTCTCTCTCTCTCTCTCTCTCTCTCTCTCTCTTTTTTGGTTTTTCGAGGCAGGGTTTCTCTGTGTAGCCCTGGCTGTCCTGGAACTCACTCTGAAGACCAGGCCTGCACTCCTTTCTCAAACATCACCCTGGAACTCCGTTTATTCTGCAATGATTAGTTCCCTATGAATTATCATAATGCATACCTGGCTCCAAGCAGACCCCAGATGCCTCTTAGGAAATGAGAGTGCACCAGCCGCTGGCTGCTGCATGAGACTCCCAGAGCACTGGGGAAGCCTCTGGCAAGCCCAAGAACACGTGTGCTCCCCTCCCTGCTCAGCACATGTGTGTTCCCCTCCCTGCTCAGCGCACAGGTCAGCCAGCTCACTCTGCCTCTCACCCTCAAGCTTTGCCCTGGTTCTTGGTGCCCCACTCTGACCCTCCCAGATATTCTCAAAATCCCCCACAAAGTTCCTAAGCATGGAGGTTGGGTGAATCTTGTGACACTGACATGCTAGCTGATACATGTCATGACTGCACTCACTGTTACCCAAGGTAGAGGGCTGGCTGGCCAGCACCCACCTTGACACTCTTCTTCTCTTCTGAGCCCTCTGTGAGGAGGAAGGCCTCATGGCCATCTGTGCCCCCAACCCGAAGGAAGCAATTGGTGGTATGGCCAATCCCAGATGGCAGAACTTTGTCCCAGAGCATGGCATTGATCACGGTGCTCTTCCCATTGCTTGTCCTAGGATGAAACAGCAGAGGCCATAAGCAATGAAGTCTGGGCTGTCACACCATAGTGCCAGCCTCCGGCTCTTGTTCTCTGCCATGTCAATGGTGCCCAGGTGGCACTGAAAGGACGACAGTGTGTTTATTAAAATGGTCAGGAAAACACCCCTCAGCCTGAACCTGTTCTCATCACTTCAGCCCAGTTTGCAGGCAGCTGGTGCAGCAAGGGGCTGGGATGAACATGTGACCTGTCTCACAGGCCAGCAGCACTCATTAAGTATTGATGAGCCTGCCTACGTCCAAAGTGAGCAATGCTCCCCTCTAAACCACGGTCCCTGAGCAGGGTTGTCTTTCTGTCCGAATGATCCCATGTCCTTGCTTCCCCACTGAGCCTGCCCTGTGGCTATTTTCCTTTTTTTTTTTTTTTTTTTTTTTTTTTTTTTGGTTTTTTGAGACAGGGTTTCTCTGTGTAGCCCTGGCTGTCCTGGAACTCTGTAGACCAGGCTGGCCTCGAACTCAGAAATCTGCCTGCCTCTGCCTCCCAAGTGCTGGGATTAAAGGTGTGCGCCACCACCGCCCGGCTCAGTGGCTATTTTCCTATTATGCTCCTCCTCACACATGAAGACGCACTTCTCAGACCCACCAGCAACAGGCAAAAGGGAAGCTTCCTTTAGTGTTCTATCTAGCACACTCCTTTCTGTGTTCTGCTTCTTGCAAACAGCTCTACTTGCAGACTTGTCCACTCCAAGCTTCAGTGCTCAATACTCAGTCATACTGTGCATGGCAAGCCTCAGCAGCACACTGCTTCAGAGCCGCCGGTTTCCATGTGCCCAGTGACACCAGCAGGCACTGGCACCCAGCTGAGGGCCAGGCCACACCTTCCAGGAGAGGATGAAGAAACAACAGGCCAGAGACATTCTTGGGATCACGAGTCATCGGGAATAGGACTTGGGACTCAGTGTCCACTCTACAGTACCACTGCCAAGCATCTGCCTTATCTAGAGACCTTTAGCCTGTGTAGAATTTTAATTTGTTTTTGACACAGGCTGGGTTCAGACTCCCTATGGAGGATGACCTTAAGCTCCCAATCTCCCCACTGCCACCTCCAGAGTGCTGGGATTGTAGGTGTGTATGCCATCATGCTGGGCCCCAGGGCTTCCCGCATACCAGGCAATAGCTTAGCAAACTGAAACACACCTCAGCCTTGGGTGTTGTTTTTAGTGCCTGATTCTCCTATTACATTTAAAATCTTAAAACAAAGGGGAAGCTTCAGCAGTTACTGTTTAGATATGATACCCCACAGATTGGGAAAGAGTCCAAGACTACATCAAATAAAGGATTGAACACCAAAGGATATAACTGACAAAGTGAAAAGGTAACCCACAGAATGGCTTAAGATTTACAAACATACAGAATATATTTAAAGGCTGGAGAGATAGATGGCTCAGCACATTACTCTCACCTTTCCTAAGGTTGCATTCAGTATTTTTGTTGCTACTTCGTAACTGTTAATTTTACTGTTATAAGCATACTCACGCCACACACATGCATACACAGAGCAAGTCCTGACGTGTGCTACAACATGACTACCTACAGTGAGGACACTGTGCTGAGACAAGTTCGTAATTGAATGAGAAATACTGCTAGACGTGGTTAATCCTAGCTCTCAGGAGACAGAGGTAGGAGGATTTCTGTGAGTTTGAGACCAACTTAGTTTACATAGCCAGGCTACATAGACAAGAGTCTCAATCAACCAACCTTCAGAAAATACTGTATGATTCCATGTATGTGATATCTAGAGCAGTAAATTCTTCATCAATTTTAGGCTTCCTGGTTAGGATTAAGAATAATCAAATTCCAGGGGCTGGAGAGATGGCTCAGCAGTTAAGAGCACCGTCTGCTCTTCCAGAGGTCCTGAGTTCAATTCCCAGCAACCACATGGTGGCTCACGACCACCTGTAACGGGGTCTGGTGCCCTCTTCTAGTGTGTCTGAAGAGAGCACTGGTGATGTACTCATATGCATAAAATAAATAAATAAGTCTTTTGAAAAAATAATATTCAAATCCCAATACTCAGGAGGCTGAGGAGAGATGACTAGAGCAGCTGGTTTGAGGCCAGGATAAAGGCTACCAAGGGCTGAGGTGAGTGGGGATCAGAAAGTCACTGTTCATAGGAACCATTTCGGTTTCACAGGATGAAAAGCTCTGGGAGCAGCTGCACAGCAGGCAGACACCGTCAGCATCTCACCAGGGACACAGCTTCTAATGGCTCAGCCAGTAGCTGGGCACAGCTCAGTGACAGACACACAGCTCAGCCAGTGTGAGGCCCTGGGCTCCATCTCTAGCGACTTCCATTAAGATTTTTATGTTAAATTATTACAACTAAAAATAAAAAGAGCTGGTGAGATGGTTCAGTGGGTAAAAACAGTTGCTGTTAATCCAGACAACTTGAGTTTGATCCCCAGACTCATAAGACAGGAGAGAACTGGCTCTCATAAGCTGCCTTGACCTTCACACATCTCCAACAAATAAAGAAAAATGCAATTTAAAAAATAAATTAAAAAAACAAAACAAAACAAAGAGCTCTAGCAAGGTGGTAGTGGCACACACCTTTGATCCAAGCACTCTGGAAAGCAAAGACAGTCAGACTTCTATGAGTTTGAGGCCAGCCTGGTCTACAAGGTGAGTTCCAGGACAGCCAGGGTTACAGAAAAACCCTGTCTCCAAAAATACCAAAAAATAAAAAATAAAGCAGTGCTCTCTTTTTAAAAAGAAAAAAAAAAATCAGTCAAAAGAAGCAGATGAACTCAAGTATACCGCCACTCCCGGCAGAGAGGGGACCCCTCCTCACCTGTCTCTATCACCACCCCCACACCAGGAAAAGTGAAGCAGAGAGGGCCTCAAAGTACTCACCGGCCAAAAAACGCCACCTTCATGTGCCGCCTGGCCAGCACCTCGCTGATGCCCCTGACCTTGGACAGGTACCCTTTGACATCCAGGACCTGCTCTTCCGTGGTAACTGGGTCCAGTTCTGTATTCCTGTGGGTGTCTAGAGAGAACAGTGTTAGTGTGTGGCCAGAGGAGTGTCAGAGTGACAGTCTCACTTGATCTCCAACACAAGACCACTTCTGTTGATTCTCTGCTCTGCCATAAGGTGGAACACCCAGACTCCATACTGTGGTCCCACTGTGTGGTGGCTATGAACAGACTGGAAAGCAAGACTGACAGGGTTCCCCCATGTTGCATCTTCTCTCATAAAAGCAGCAACTTCCTAAGGTGTTTAATAAAAAAAAAAAAAGGTTCAAATGCAAGGTGCTGCGTGAGTGCCCGAACACTGACTCTTTAGTACTTTTTTTTTTTTTTTTTTTTTTTTTTAAAGATTTATTTATGACACACTGGAAGAAAGCATCAAATCCAAATACAGACAGTTATGAGCTGGGAATTGAACTCATGGACTCTGGTGAAGAACAGTCACAGCTCTTAACCACTGAGCCGTCTCTCCAGCCCACAATACGTTTTCTTTTAAAAAAAAAAAAAAAATTCACTGTATGTGTGCACAATGGAGGGGTTTATGTGCCTCAGTACATGTGAGGTCAGAGGGCAACGTCTGGACTCAGCTCTCTCCTCCGGCCTTTACCTGGGCTCCATGAATCTAATTCAGATCATAAGATTTGCTCAGTAAGTGCCTTTGCCAAAATGTCTCCACAGCCCAGTTTTTCTCTCCTTTTAGAGTTTATTTATTTTTCTGTTTGTCAGTGTTCTGTCTTCACATGTATATGTGCAGCACATCTGTGCCTGGTGCCCTATGAGGTTAGACAAAGGCATCAGATTCCCTGGAACCAGAGTTCCGGATGGTTGTGAACCACCATCTGGGTTCTGGGAACCAAACTAGAATACAAAGCAGCCAATGTTCCTAACTCCTGAGCCTCTCCCACCCCATCAGTAATAGTTCTTGGTAAATGTTTACAAAGCACCCACATGCCAGGCACTGCTTGGTCACTTCAGATGTGTTTAATTATTTATTTAGCGTGTGGCATGCATGTGTCACCATGTGCATGTGGAGCTTACAAGACAACTTACAGAATCAGTTCTCTTCTTCGACCATGTAGGTCCCAGGGACTGAATCTGGGTTGTCAAGCATGGAGGAGGCAAGTGTCTTTACCCACTGAGCCATCTTGCCAGCCCTCTAGTCAGTTCTCAACCATGGTCTCCTTTGATCTTTCTTATGTACACAACACACATTTTGTGTCATGCAGTATGGCTCTAATGTATAGGCCTTCCCCACTCCATGTCACATTGAGAGGTCCTTCCTGACCTGGCTCAGGCCTGGTTGGCCCTCTATGACACAGTCTCTTGTCAGCCCCCACTGTTAACTCCCCCACACCTTCTTCCCAAATCATAAGCCTCCTGTCCCTCTAGGCTCTACTTGCTGCTACCCACCCCAATTCACCTTTGTTCTGAGGAGCAGACACACTGTTGTGGAATGGTGTGGCTCATTTCCACTTGCCTCAGGTCTAGCTCAGATAGCACAGGCCCAGGAAGCCTTCCCTGGCTACACTTCGACATGAGCACTCACAGCAAGCTGTACTTCTCTCTGATGTAACTAGCCAGCTCACGCCGGGTGGTGGTGGCGGCGGCGGCGCACGCCTTTAATCCCAGCACTTGGGAGGCAGAGGCAGGCGGATTTCTGAGTTCGAGCGAGGCCAGCCTGGTCTACAGAGTGAGTTCCAGGACAGCCAAGGCTATACAGAGAAAACCTGTCTCAAAAAAACAAAAAAACAAAAAACAAAAAACTAGCTAGCTCACTGTCCGCTTTATCCACTGAGTGATTGCTGGACCAGCAGCAGGTGCAACATTACTGGCCGAGTGAATGGATGCCTAGATGACTCTGTTGCCTTTCCCCAGTGCCCATGACAGGCAGGTGGGTAAAAAAGAAACCACTATACAAGATGGGACTGAGCAAGATCCTGCCTCATCCTTCTACCAGCCAAGTGCTTCAACTATCTGGCAAGCAGATGTCTGCTTGGACCTGCAGCAAACTCTTGCAAATTACCAGACTGGCAAGTCCCAGTCCCAAGAACACTCCCCCAAAGCATCTGGAGTACGACAAATGGCATGTCATAGACTACCTAGAAAATTTTCCCTCTAGTCAGTACCATAAAAGGAAGTACCCAGCTAACATGCGCCCCAGCCCCACCCATTACCCCAGCCCAGATGCATCAACACTCCTCCCTTATACGGGCACATGGGCATGACCTTTGCAATGCCCCATAGAAGGAAGCTGGCTCTCAGGCACTGAACAAGTGCCTAAGGGCTGACTGGCTCTCATTAATAGCCTGGGTGAAAGGGAAACATCCTTCCCAAGACCTGAACAATCCCCCAAAACAGCTCAAAACACTCAGCCTCTTTCCTTCCATGTGGTCAATAAACAAGAGCCTCATATTTTCACAAAGAGACACATCAAAGAACACGACAGGATACCTTCCTGAAACACCTGCCTGTCCACAATGTCATGTGAGTGAATGCCTCAGGGCACAGGAAGGCCAGGCTCTGGGAAGGCAGCAGCCTGGTCAGTTTGTGCATCCCTAGCCCTGGCTCAGTAAGGGCAGAACAGAGCTGCTGTTCAATAAACAGGCTGTGATCTGCAATCAGTTCAACCTCAATCTACTGTAAGATTCAGGTTCAAACGTGACTACAGAGGAGCCATTATTTTCTCCTGGAGACAAGGAGCAGGCTGGAGAGATGTTCCACCTGAGCTAGGGGTCAATCCCTGTGGCACCACTGCTGGGTCTATCAAGGTCTATAGAAATGCCTGAAAAGTCTTAGTTTCACTGTCAGGGCAGCTCTGCTTATACACTGAAGTCATAAAATCAGCCATAGGTCTAAGCCTGCTAGCATAAAGTCTCGGGTCTCTGTGGAAACCACTGGAACAGATGACTATAAGATACTGTAAACAGGCAGCTGTGGTGGAAATTTACCAGCCGGGATAGGAACAAGTAGTCATAAGTCTTGTGGATAGTCACAGACCTTGGGCAGCCTTGGTGGATAGTACCAACTTAGATAAGGACAAGTGAATCATAGGCAGAGTCATAGTGACCTGTCCCCTGAACCTTCACCCAGCTGACACTCTGTTCTGGAAGATATCTGTACTCCCCCTGAACACCTACGCTCCTGCATCATTCCCTTCCCCACACCCTGCCTTTTTGTGTATATAACCCCTGTGTGAAAAAGTAAAAAGTACGGTTTGATCAGCTTACCGACAAGCCGTGGTTCTTTGCGCCTTTGCATGTCCCCCCCCCCCTTCAGGTGACCTCCCTGGAACCCTGTTTAATGCCCTGCTGGACAGGACATTTCACATGAACCCCTCTTCCACACACAAGAAAATCAAGGACAGAGAAAGCACATGAGTCTCCACAGACAAGCTCCAAACCTATATGTCACCAGGGCAGCCTTCTAGAGGAAGCCTGAGATAGCTAGGAGCTGGAGCTGTTCTCAGAAAGAGAGGGGCTCTAGGAAGAAGTCCTCACTGACAGAGGCTGTGCTCAAATTTGTAGCTGAAGAAAAGGCAGCACTGAGTTTGCTACTGGCACTTCTAATGCCAATCTAAAAATACCAACCAGGGCACCCTGCCCAGAATAATCAACATCCAACAGTGCCTGATGCTATGGCAGCCAGAACTGGGCTAAATACAAATCATGGGTTGTGGCATTAGAGACACAAGGGCAAAGCTAGCTCAGTCACCCTGACACTCAGGTGTCAGGTCACTCTCAAACCTTAGTCTACCTGACTTTAAGGTTTTGTTTTAGATTGATTTTTGGAGACAAGTTTTCACAAAGCCCGAGCTGACCTCAAACTCACTAGCAACCAAGACCTTCAACTCTTGCTCCACCCACTCCAATCTCCCAAGTGCTGGGATTATAGGCATTCATCATCACACCACACATGTGCTGGAGAGGGGACATAGGCTTTATGTCAGCGATTTAACCACTGAGACAATCACCACACCACACATCCCTCCCTGCCTGCCTGCCTGCCTAAAATTTTACAGAGATTAGATTCACTTACCCTTCGTGGCACACACCTTTAGTTCCAGCACTCAGGAGGCAGGGGCAGGTGGATTTCTGAGACCAGCCTTGTATATAGACTGAATTCAGCCAGGGTTACACAGAAACTTGTCCCAGACTAAGTGTGGTGGTGCATGCCAAGGCCCAGCACTTGGCAGGCCTAGAAGTAGGTGGATCTCTTGTGAGTTCAAGGCCAGCCTGGTCTACAAGTTCCAGAACAGTCAAGGCTACACAGAGAAATTCTGTCTCAAAAAACAAAAAAAAAAAAAAACCAAACAAACAAAAAAAAATTCTTCAAATAAAACACAGGGAATTCCTTACTTAATAGTTCGCACCATTTGAGCGTAAACTTCCTGGTACTCAGAATCCACAGGGATCCAGGCAGAGCACAGTTGAAGGCAATGACACATTTGGGCTCGCTTTTCCTTAGAGCAGAGATATCTGGGACCCCCAATCCGTCTACTCAAATTTCTCACAGGGCCTGCCTGGGCGGGGGCCCAGCTCACCTTCAAGGAAGCTGGCACTCTCTTGGATGTAGGCCCCCAGCTGCTCAAAGATGCCATTGATCTTCTTCTTGGCAGTGACAAAGTGCTTGAGAGGAGAAGCATTCACCTCAGCCATGTGTCGCTTATCCTTCTTGACGGTGACAATGGAGTTGCATCGAGAAAAGAGCAGGGACATCTCGCTGCAAGGGAACCGAGACTGTATGAGCACAGGCACACTACTTGTTTGGCCATGCTGTTGGGCACAGACGGGGGACGAGAACTGGGACCACCAAGAATTTAGGGCGCTCCCAACTCACTCAAGAGAGACGAGGTCCCAATATCTTAAACAGGAAGGGAGTTATCAGCACATTTGGGCCCATCTCCACGTCACACTGTGTGGATTCACAAATGTCTGGTTGTAGAGCACTGAGATCAGACTTAGTGCTGGCAATCCCTGCCCTGCCTGTTCAACGCTGTCCAGTACCTCAGAGGGAAGGGAGAAATCTTGGATCTCAAAATCATACAGAGTTTTTCAGGTGGAGAAGTGATAGAAAAGACTGGTAGACCTATCTCCTGACCCCATCAACTGAGGAGAGCACCAGACAGTGACAACAAAGTCCATTCAAGGTCAGAGTTGCCCACACCCTTCTATGACCACTGCAGTCCAGGAACACTGCAGTCCTCATTCCTAATGGCCTTACTGAGTCTATTTGCTTAAGGAGTAGAGACACAGAAAAGAGAAAGACATGTACTGAGGCAAGCATGGAAACGCATGCCTGAGATCCCAGCACTATGGCTGAAGACAGTAGATCAGGAGTTCAAGTCCAGCTGAGACTACACAGTGAGTTTAAGGCCAGTGTAAGCTACATGATATCCGGTATCAAAAGAACAAACAAAGGACCGAAGCTAAAGACTATCAGTTTCTCCTGTGATAGTTACAGCAGAAGTCTACTTGGAAACGAAAGGATATATTCTTTTGTGATGACATCGGACATTTTACTTCCTGCTAGTCTATCTTGTATCCTTTTTCTCAATCTTTGGTCAAAAGTCAAAACATATGCCACAGTGTCTCTCAGGTGTGGCTCACCCCCAAGTGGAGCCTACTCAGATTTCCAACCATAGAGAGACTACTCCCCCAGTAGAGCTGCAGAGCCTGGGACATGAAAAGAAAAAAAGCCCTCCCAGGATGAGGGGAACAGCACAGCTGTGTGGGTCCTGTCCTGTCATTCTATGCAGAGCCACCCTAACCATGGCACCATTAAGCCTCTCCCCATTATTCACGAGTAAGCACACAAGATAACCCAACAATGGCGATGAAAGGTGCAGCACAAGGCCCGTCCCAAGTGAAAGCTTTCCTGAGAAAAAGCACAAGTGTGAGTGCTAAAACTGGGCCTTTGAGAAAGGCCATCTTCAAGGTAGGCAGAAAGGCAGGTCCAGACATGGAGATGAACCTGTGTTGCTCAAATCAACAAACCGGTTCTCTTGTGATGTTACAGACTCTGCAGGAGCCAGGGGAAGGAAAAGAGCACAGTGCAGTTTCCACCTCCCTTCCTTCTTCAGAGAGACAGAGGGAGGGAGGGAGGGAGGGAGGGAGGGAGGGAGGGAGGGAGGGAAGAGGGAGAGAGGAAGGAAGGGAGGGAGGGAGAGAGGAGGGAGGGAGGAAGGAGGGAAGATGGGTAGAAGGGGTGGGGAGTTAGTAATAAGACAGGGTTTAATGGAGGCCTTGAACTTCTGATCTTCCTGCTCTATCTCCCAAGTGCTACTACAATCAGCTTGGCCACCACACTCAGCTTCTGAACCGCATTTTCTCAACTAGGAAAGACAATAGAGCTCTGAGAGTGGGCACTGAAAATAAAATAGCTCCACACACAGCAAAGGAAGAGTGCCCTGAGGTCAAAGGGTGGGGCAGGCAGAGGAGAAGAGGGACGGAAGAACAGCCTGTAGGATGCAGTGACTGAAATCAACAGCACAGAGTGGGAGTCCCTGTGTTCTTCCGGCAGAAATCCGAGGCAGTCATTTCACTTTGGAGTCCTGGTTTGTTTACATTTAACAAGTAAGATGTGGTGTAAGTTGTACCGTGATGGTGACTAGAAATGAATGTGAGCAACAGGCTCAGCAGTCAGGGCTCCACGCACTCACAGCCCCACGCTGGGATAAACTACAGCCAGGTCTCTCCTCAGGACCACCTAGCAACCAAGCTGAGAAGCAATGTTGGTTAGCAACCCTACTAACATCCTGCACACCGCACACCTGCTACCATGGAAACAGTAAACAGGTCAGCTGGAGGAGGTCAGTAGTGCCCAGCCCACAAGTGACTTGGTTTGAAGGAAAACGTTCATTGACAGCAGCTGGGCATATAAAAAAGGGTGCTTCTAAGGTACTGGCCATTGTGCAAACCCAAGGATGCAAACCAAGAGGTAGTAGTGTTCAGTTAATACAAGATTCAAGGGTGTGCACACTAGTAAAAGCCAAGTGGCCGGAGGTTACAGGCCTGCTGGGTGTTCAGTTGGTGGGAAGCTCTGAGTCCTAGACCTGCAGACACACACCTACCTCAGCAGCTCCGAGCCCCAGTTTCTCTGGCTCGGCTAATTCCCAGCAGTGTCTGCATTTGACCCTGCTTTCTGCCTAGAAGCCCGCTCCTTTTCTATCCACTTTGCATACTCTTACTTTCCTCCTAGACATAACTCAAAAGTCACCTACCGACAGAGGACAGTCACACAACCTTACAAGATTTAAGTTTGAATTGTTTTTTAAAATCACACCATGGCCGGGCGATGGTGGCGCACGCCTTTTATCCCAGCACTTGGGAGGCAGAGGCAGGTGGATTTCTGAGTTTGAGGCCAGCCTGGTCTACAGAGTGAGTTCCAAAAAAAAAAAAAAAAATCATACCATGTCTCTCTAGGTGCTGAGCTTCTAGAAGGCCAGTTTTTGAGAGAATAGCACCCTCATTTCCACCTTCCCAGCCACAGCTGTGACGGTACAAGCTGCTCAGTAAAATCCCCTAAAACCTTCCATCCTTAAAGACCCAAATCCACTTATTCCTGAAAAGCAATTTCCAGCTAAGTATTTGGAGCTCAGCCAATCAAGAGAGATGAACGAGTGTTTCAGATTCTGAAGTTTAATCCTTCTGAACAGCAAACTGAATGTATCCATGTGCATAAAAGCACCAAATTTGCAAAATACATGCATAAAAGTCCCCCAAAAGCCCTCACTAGGCTTTGCCTGCTAGTTCTCCACCCCACAGGATGGTGGGAGCAGACTGACTTTCTGCTCCTCTTCTGGAAAGACCCGATAGATAGGTCTCACTTTACCACCACATGGCTGCTGGCACACAGTACCTGTCCCTTAAGTACAGCTGGACCAGAGGGGCCAGCCGGCTCCAACATCTTTTAGTTATACTAAATGGCACATTCTGAGGGTTTGGGGAGTTTGTTGTTGTTGTTTTTGTTGTTTTGACACACTCAAAGTGCTCCCTGTTTTGAAGCTCCTGGTTTAACAGCAGCATTTCCCAAAGAGTAATCCCCAGAACTCTAGTTGCACCCAATAGTCCATGTGAAAAAAGTTCCTGTGGACATCAGTGTGTAAAACACTATACAGTCAAATCACTTCTGTGCACATGAATGTGTAAAGACCTGGGAAGAAAGACAGACTTAAACATGGTGTCACTGCAATTCATCTGCATCCAGCTGTTCATTCAGTGAAGACACTTCTTAGCTGAGCCTGATGGGGCACAACTGTATTCCTAGCACTTGGCAGATGGAGGCAGGAGAATCACCAATTCAAGGTTGGGTTCTTGCTGCCATACCCAACAACAACCTAAATCCAATCCTCTGAAACTACATGAGAGAGAACAAATCCCCACAAGTTGTCTGACCTCCACATGTACACTGTGACACACATGCACACACACAGACGTGACACACATGCACACTAAATAAATCTGGAAAAAAAATAACAAGAAAAAAGAGCTGAAGGTCATCCTCAGTTACTCAGGGAGTTCAAGGCCGGCTGGGATTTCATGTGACCCTGCCTGTCTCAAAAGAAAGGGAATGGGGAGCAAGAAGAAACTTCTAACAGGCTTTAAAATTCTAAGCATCAGCCCAGCAGTGGTAGTGCATGCCTTTAATTCCAGTGCTTGAGAGGCAGAAGCAATCCAATCTTTGAGTTCTAAAAAGTGTGGCCCAAGACAGCCAGGAATACAGAGAAACCCTGTCTGGAAAAAAACAAAAAGTAAACAAATAAAATTCTAAGGTTCGCTCTTTAGGGAAAAGCTCATTCATGTGGCAGTCTTCTCCCGCCCCCAGACGTTGCAGGACCACAGTGATAGCATTATTAACTTAAGATCAGAAACAGACGCAATTCTGAGCAGAACCAGTACAGCCCTTGAAGGCCGTCCCGTCAGCAGCTCTGCGTTGACCCAGGTGATTAGTGGAGGAGTAGTAGGTGCTTGCACAGCAGCAGCAAAGCCCATTGCAAGGCGTGGCTCCCTGAGTCCACATCGCCTCCTTACCCAGTGCACGTGCAGCAACTCCTAGCAGAGACAACAAACCGGGTCCAGAGATCGGCTGCTGTACAACTGGAACACACGAGCGCTGAGAGGTTGAAATGAAAGAGTAAAGGGGGTAAAGGGCACAGCAGACTCTTGGAGCCATGAGAAGGATCCAACCTCTGCCGAGCAGAGACAGAAAGGAGCCAGCACAGGCACAAACAGGAAGAGACTAATTCTTCAGAGACACCCAAGAGACAGATCCTGGCCATGTTTTGAACTGTCAACTAGTGAGATCCCCATGGAAGTAGAAAGGAGATACAGTAGCTTCTTCCAACAGAAGTTGGAAGCCACAAGCTCTATGCTCCAGGATCCACTCCAAGAGACTTGGCACCCGAGAGCCAGCAGAACACACCCTTTTGCTCTTAATCCAGATTCACAGTGGCCAAACCACAGCTTCCACTTACTTTCTAGCTGGTAAGAGACCTTCACAGGTTGGGCATCGTGGACATGGATGGAGTCAAAAAGATGAAAAGAATTTGAGGTCTCCTCTGTGCTGATTCGGGTCCAGGTTGGCCACTGATGGTGTTGACTCCACCTGTCCAAACTTTTGCAAAGGAAAAGGCAGAGGTCAGCGGGCAACCAGGAAAGAAAACGCAAAATATGTCTAATCAGGTGTTAAAGCCAAACTAACTCATCCCTAAGGGAAGCTTACTCATTGAGGTGCTATGGGAGCAGGTGAGGAAGTGTGGAGGGGGAGGGGAAAGACAATAACAATGACACATTAGCCATGTGCTAAAGCGAGGCACCAATGAGGTCCTTGAAAAGGCCCAGCCAGAGAGGGGAGGAAGCTCAATCAGGACAAGACCTGGCCTTCAGGACTGGGAAACTACCAACTTAGAAGTAGAAGGGGTGTGGAAAGGAAAAGAAGTAGACCTGACAAAAACCAGAGTATCCCTGCTGCTGTAAAGTATCTCCTTTCATTCTAAAGTCTGTGGCATAAACTTGGCCCTAGAATATTTAGGAAGACGTAGAGTCAAGTACTCAGTACTCAAGCTAGACACCAAAATACTCTAGCAGCGACTCCAAAGCTCACTTGTGTCTTCCTACATAAGACAAGAGGGAGACAATCAAGGGTCCTTTTCTGACAGAGGGGGAGATGATTGGGAAAGTAAACAACAACAACAAAAAACCAACAACAACAAAAACCCAACAAGACAGAAAGTATCACAAGAGATGGAGGCAGCTTAACCTTTCTGCATCCAAAATGCTATCTTTTTCAGTGTTTACTGTGGCCTTTCACTGTGTTAGGCGTTAGGGCCAGGGACGGATAATAGCTCCAACCCTCGGGGCTTTAACCATACAATGAGAAGCCATATAAAAGTAAAAAGACCTCCCCACCTTAAGTGGGGGTACAGTGAACTGGATCCTGAAAAAAAAAAATGCTGGTTAAAAAAAAAAAAAAAAAAGTACTGGATGAAGACAGGGAAGGAATGAGGCAGAGGTCATGAATGAGACCACAGGGTTGAGAAGACCAGGGTATGGGGAACTTCGAGGAAGAGCCCACCTCCCAGCCCTGAGTCCTGCGGCCCGCCCCCTCCTCAGAGCCGAGGAGGGCCAGGCAGAGAAGCCGGAGCAGGGGAAACGCCCGTGTTACCCGAGCCTGAGCCCGAGGCCCAAGGGCCCCAGCGTCCCAGCGTCCCAAGCCGGGTGGCTCAGGACTCTCCTGGCCGGGGCCTGCCGGTTCCACCACCCCGGCGCGCTCGCCCTCTCACCTTCACCTTCCCGGCCTCGCGGCGGCCATCACACCCAACACGTCACTAGCCCGCGCCACACCGAGAGAAGCGGGAGGGGAGGGAGCTGCGCTCGTCACTCGCCCGGCTGCAGTCTGGATGAGCCGATGGCCTCTCAACGCTGTCACTTCAACCCTACCACTCCTGTACGACAGTGTCTAGGGACTCCACGCTCCAAAAGGAGCCTCCGCGTGTCTGGTAACCGACCCGTGTCCTATGAAGATGACGTAAACTGTGGGGTGGGGCTCCCAGCGCTTCATGGGAGTTGTAGTTTGGATCAGCGCCCGGCAGGGTGGGGTAGGGCGGAGCCTCGAGCTGTCAAGCAGGGGGTTGGGGGGGAGAAGGGAGAGGGGAGCCGGGAGGGGAAAAGGTAGACAGCGGAGGGGAGCCGGCACGACACGACAAGGTTGCGGATTAGAGGTTTGCGTGTGCTTTTTTGTTTTTGTTGCTCCATTTGACCCTGTAACACCTGTCAGCTTTGAAATCCAGACTTGCATTTCATAATCTGAGTGTCATCAAAGGGAACAAACAGACCGTTAGGGTGAAGTAATTGTCCTTCAGTTGCTTTTGAGGCAACTAAACAGCAGCCACAACACATCAGGCACCTACTAGGTGACAGTATTGAGCTGGGTATTTAACGTGCAGTTTTTAATTTTCACAGCAGTCCCAGGACACTCAGGGCATAATTATCCAACCTCACATGTCGTTCACTGGCCCCTCATTTTGTTCCAAAACTCGGATATAGCTGAGACGGCTCCACACCTGAGCTCTGTAGTATCATCCACCAGCCACTTGTAGCTACTGAGTTCCTGAAATGCAGCTGCTACAAACTGAGAGATGCCCCAATGTTTAATATAAAAAGAAATGCAAACTACCTTATTAATATTTTTATATTGATGTGTTGTTATAGCTTTGGATAAACTGGACTAAATGAAATACATTATCTTAATTAAATTCCCATTTCTTCTTACTTCTAAAAGTACAGCTAATAGTGGGGGTCACAAAATGGCTCAGTAGGTACAGATGGCTGCTACCAAGCCTGCCAACTTGAGTTCCATCTCCAGGAACCCACATGGTGGAAAGAAAAAACCTACTCATAAAAAGTTGTCCTCTATCCTCCATGGCATGTGTGCTTCAACCACACATGATAAATAAATATGGCTGGGGCCTAGAAAGTTGGCTTTTACAGAGGATCCAACACCCACATGTTAGCTCACATCTGTAATTCCGGGGATCCAGTGTCCTCTCTGTCCTCCAGGGGAATAAGGCACACCTCTGATACACTTTCATACATGAAGGCAGGAATTTGTACACATGAAATAAAAACAATAAACAACATATTTAAAAGCATATAATATAGCTAGCTGAATGTTTTAAATTACCCAAGTGGCCTGCATCCATGGCACATACTACATTGCTTTTGTTTGTTTGGAGGCAGACGTCCCACTATATAGTCCAAACTAGCCTTGAACTGACGCTCTTTTTACTTTACCTCCCAAGGGCTAAGATTGTAGTCATCTCACCGATTGGCATCTCACCAATAGCCAAGGTAGAGTCACGTCACAAACAGCCTTAGAGGTAAATCAGCACTCCAGTTACGAGTCTCCAGAGAGGTGAGTCACCGCCCTTAGGGCAGCCTCTTGTCTGAGCTGACTTGGAGCCAGAACGTCACACCCAGCCCTTGCCTTGGGGTATCGTGTGCACTGAGTATCTCCTCCTCCAACATCTCCAGCCTCCCCAGGGAATTCTTTGAGTACAAAACTTCAAATTCGGTTTCCTTTCCCTTTGGCAGAATCTTACCCAAGCGAGAGGCTTGGAAGAGCGTTCTAGAAATCTCTCCTGTCCATTCTTCCTGTGCTGCGGCCTCCCTGAAAGCCTTGGCCTAGGCTCTCATCCCAACCTAAACAGCAGAAGGAAGTTCTGAGCCCATTCCCAGGCTTCTAATCTGACCCTCCACGTGGGCTTCTCTAAACCAAAACTCCAAACTCTGAGGCCCTTCCTTTAACCCCTCAATGACAAGGTTCCTCCAGTACTGCTGACGGCAAATGGGTCGAGGGAGTGCTGAGGTTCAGCTGCAGGGGGCTTCTCTTAGGTCAGTTATTCCTGTTTTGATTGACTTTTCCAGGGTGTATATGAATTACATATACCAGAAAATGGTCATTATTAGAAACAACCCTGGACAGGACGTGATGGTTCATGTTGGTCATCCTAACACTCAGGGGCTGAGGCAGGAGGATCACAGGTGAGAGGCCAGCCTGAATTACACAGAAAACTTTGCCACAAATGAACAAAACTCAAGAATCCTCTAAAAGGCATACATTGTTTGCTGTTGTTGTTGTTGTTGTTGTTATTATTATTATTATTATTATTATTATTATTATTATTATTATTATTGTGTGTGTGCACGCATGCTCATGAATGATGTATGTAGGGGCACATGTGTGAAGTTAGTTCTTTTATCCTTTACGTGATAGGTTCTGGGAATCAAACTCAGGCCATCAGGTTTGTTCAGGAGACCACTGGATGAGCCAACTTATCAGCTCCAACATACACAATTCCTGAATGACTGGTCGTTTCCAAGTGGAGTTCTAACTCCTGTTCACCTACTTCTGTGGTTTGAATGTGTTTGATATCTGTGCTGGTCAGTTTGGGGGTTGTTTGTTTGTCTGTTTTTTGTCTACTTGACATAAGCTAGACTCATCTGAACAGAGGAAATCTGTCGAGAAAATGAGAAAATACCTCCGTAAGATCGGTCTGTAGGCAAGCTTGTGGAGTGTTTTCTCGATTGGTGATTGATGTGGAAGGACCTAGCTCAATATAGGCATTACTGTGGTCAGGCAGGTGGCCCTAGGTTGTATAAGAAAGCAGGACGACAAAACAAGCATGGTTGCTCATGCCTTTAATCCAAGCACTCGGGAGGCGGAGGCAGGTGGATCTCTTGTGATTTCTAGGCCATATCCTGGTTTACAGAGTGAGTTTCAAGACAGCCAGGGCTGTTACACAGAGAAAACTTATCTCCAAAAAAATAAAGTAAGTTTAAAAAAATGAGAGAGACAGAGAGAGAGAGAGAGAGAGAGAGAGAGAGAGAGAGAGAGAGAGAGACAGAGAGAGAGAGACAGAGAGAGAGAGACAGAGAGAAAGAACAGGATGAGCAAGCCACACACAGCGAGCCAGTAAGCAGTGTTCCATCATAGCTTCTGCCTTAGTTCCTGTCCTGATTTCCCTCAGTAATAGTGTGACTTAAAAACTGTAACTTGAAATAAACCCTTTCCTCTCCAAGTTGCTTTTAGTGAGGGTTCTTTTTTCAAACCCTCAGAAACCTAAGACATCATCCATGTTCATTTGTAGAAAGTCCCATTAAACACAGTGACTTCTGGGGAGTAATCTTGATTAGACAAGATCAGGAGAGTGGACCTCCATGATGGCCTCAGTAGAAGAGAAATCTGAGGTGATGTGCAGCCTCTGCCTGGCCATGTGATGTTTTCCACCTCCACACAGCTTCCAGAAGTACAGAACTCACCAACATCTATGCTTTGGTTTAATCCATTCTTAGTTTTTTCGAGACAGGATCTCTATGTAGCCCAGGCTAGCCCAAAACTTTCCACTCTCCCACCTCTGCCTCCCAGTGCTGGGATTACAGGTGTGCGCCACCATATCCAATGACATAAACTTCTAATCCAGGTGTATCCAACCTGTGGCCTGAGTGTCACATGTCCCAAGATAGCTATGCAATCAGCTCAACACATCTGAAGATGATGGCATCTGGTGGCAACGTCAAAAGGTTGGAGGCCCGTGTCTTTGAAAATTACCCAGACTGTAGTATTCTGTAACAGCATAGCAACAGAAAACAGACTAGGAAGCAAGCCTGTAACATTGAGCACTAGAGAGCTGCTGGTAGGAGGACTGCCTGAGTTCAAGGCCAGTCTAGGTTACATGAGTTCCAGATCGCCCTGGGCTACATAGAGACACCAGCTCGAAACCCACAGTAACCTTCCCCTTTCTCCATGAGAAACTAGACTATGGGACAGCTGCCTCCGATCCAGTCCTTTACAGTCTGACCTGCCTACCCCACCTCCTCCAGCCGTCTACATCCTCCAGACCTCAGGGTCTTTGCCTACCAGGACTAGACACCCTGTCCCTCCCCCCACCTCACACTAAGGCCACATGGTCACATGAGGTCACACAGCTTCCGTGACATCTTCGAGTGGCATCTGCTGACAAGCCTTCTCTAGCACTACTGACATTTTAAGATAAATCTTTTTTTGTCCATAGTGGTTAGGAATTGCCCAGTTCCCCTCTAGTCTCTGTCTACTAGAAGCCAATACCACCCCCTTCTCCAGTTGTAACAACAATAACAACAACAACAACAACAAAAAATTGCCTCAGACACGGGGAAAAGTCTCCTGGGAGGCAAACCTCATATAAATTAGAGCAATAGCTTATACTTAGCTAGCCATTCCCTACCGTTCCTACACTGGTTTGTTCTTACGGCCATTGCTGATGCTTTACATTGACCACAGAGTCTACAGTGAAGTACATTTGGTTGGTTTTTTTGTTTTGTTTTGTTTTTCTGCCTTATAACCATGGATGACAATCCCTCAGGACAGGGGTTTGATAGTTTCAATCGCAGAAACTGTATTCAAATCCCAGTTCCCTAAGCCAACAGTTATTTCTCTTCCTGTGAAGAAGAAATGGCTCTTACCCAGGAGGGCTGTGTGCTGAGGGCCTCACTTGCATATAACTGGCTTACAGTAAGAGATGGATAGATGGTAGCTCTTAGCAGGGAATGGCAGCAGCATTCCTGTAATGCCAGTTCTTGGGGTTCAGACAAGGACTCAAACTGAGGTGGAGTCCTGCGTGGGCTACACGGATATTAGATTTTTTTTTTTTTTTCTCGAGACAGGGTTTTTCTGTGTAGCCCTAGCTGTCCTGGAACTCACTCTGTAGACCAGGCTGGCCTCGAACTCAGAAATCCACCTGCCTCTGCCTCCCAAGTGCTGGGATTAAAGGTGTGCGCCACCACTGCCCAGCGGATATTAGATCTTAATAGCAAATGTCCTAAACTATAACCAGAAACAGTGTGCCCAGGGTGAGGTGGAGGCCACCCAAAGTTGTGTTCTATGTTCAAGGCTGCAGGAAGGGCTGGCAAAGGCTCTAAGAAGCAGTGACAAGTAATGCAGGTCTCGGCAACTGAAACAATATGTCTCAGCCAGTTCCCAGTTCATAGCAGAGAGTTTTATAAAACACAAATGAACCCTAGAGGTCGCAAGGCACTGGGTTTGAGAAACAGGAGTCCCACAGTCTACTGACAGCCTGTCCCTCCAGCCACAGAATGTCACAACACCCCCTGCTGTGATCTGCCAGTCACGTGTATGCTGCCCCACCCCAGGCTTCTCTCATACAGTGGTTTGAACAACATTTAATAGAACTCTCATCTCTGTCCCTGTCTCCAGAGGCATCGGGACAGGGTGACCCAGTACAGTGTGGACATATGTCCCTCCCCCAAGCAGGATCAGTAGAGAACCAAACATTGTCACAGATGTCTTTCCTGCCCCTCTGGGAGGATTTCGAGTTACAGTCTCAATAGAGACAACTATTTGCTCTGGTGATAAAAACCTGGAAGAGAAGGCACCAACAGTCCTAGGTTCAGAGGTGGAGTTGCTGTAGGTGGGCTGACCCAGATCTTGGTGGCACTGAAACTTGAAACAGAATCCTGGGGGCTAGCTCTTCCAGAGGTACTCTAGGCAAAGCTTCTGACTCTCCAGCATCCCAGGCAGCTCCGGCAGAAGTCTAGCCCCAGGGGAAGTCAGAGGAAGAAGGAGGGCTGGGAACTCCAGGAAGATGAACATTACCACCATCTCCTGAGACTGGTGGGAGCACCATGGGCAGCCCCAATCTTGGAGGGGACGCCCTATCTCTGGTCTGCACCCAATCCTTACAACCAGAGGCTTCAAGAGCAACAGGAATTCAGGAATCAGAGGCTGGATTGGCTTCCTTGGCCCCAGGGGCTGCTAGGCAGTGGTTGTCAATGAAGAGATAGGTTGAACAGAGGCAGGCACTGGGCAGTTATGGATCGACGAAGGACACAGCAATGTAGCGGGTACCCTTGGTAGTGGGAAGCCCTTCGTGATAGTGTGTGAGCCGCCCAGGATGCATGAGGGCCCAGCCCTTCCTTGGGGCTCTCACGGAGCAGTTGTAGCGCAGAAATCGGCAACCTCCGCCCTGGGAGAGAGGAATCATCCATGAGTTCTTCCCCAGTTCTCATCCCCTGTCCCTATAGCTCCCAGTCCTCTGTTCTATCATGGCCAAGGGGCCTATCAGCACCGAGGGGCTGGGGATGCCTGAGAAAGCACTAGGAGATGCAGAGGCTGACCTCGGAGTCAGGCATCCCTGGGCAAAGGTCACTTCCATCCTTCACCCTTTTTCTTAGTTTGTAATTCCCCTAAACCTCAGGTTCTGCTTCTGTAGACAGCTGACGGGGATAAGCAAGAGTATATACACAGATACTCTTTATGTGTGGGCCTGTAATCCTAGCACTCAAAAGGTAGTGACAGAAGAATTATGAGTTCAAGGCCAGCCTCGGCCTCATAGCAAGTTTGTGGCCAACCGGGACTACAGGAGACCTTGTCTGAACCACAAACACAACATATACATACATTCATCAATACATTTCGCTCACTACTGCTTGGGAGGTGTGGCTCAGCAGGAGCGGACTTGCCTAGGAAGCAAGAGAGCCTCTGGGACACATTACTCATTCCTAGAACTACAGATACTTTGTTGCCCAGGCTGTCCTGGGTAATCCTGGCCTCTAGTCATACTAGGTATCAGTAACAACCTCAGAGTCTGACACTTCAAAATATCCTCAGGAATTGCTGATGCTCCCCAGGGGCCAAAAACCATTCCTAGTTGAAAACTCATGGCTCAGGAATATATTGCTTCACTGTTAATTTGTTTTGTTTGGCTTTTTAAAAGACAGGGTCTCTCTACATAGCCCTGGCAATCCCAGAAATCACTATATAGATCACGCTGGCTTTGAACTCACAGAGAACCTCCTGTCACTGCCTCCCAGGTGCTGCTACACCACATATAACTTCCTGCTGTTAAATTCTTTAAAATATAATGTGATAGGACAGAGGTTCTTCTGTCTCATATTCTTGCTGAGGCCTCTTAGCTAGGCTGTGATCTCCTTGATGGAGAAGCCCATGGAAAATTACCCAACTCTCAAACTGTTTACTTCTTTGAAGCTCTCTGCAGCTGCCAAGTGAGATGGCATTATTTGGTTTCTGCCTTTAAAAACTTCAAGTTCTCATACTAGGCAGTGATGGTATACACTTTTAATCCCAGCACTCAGGAGGCAGAGGCAGGTGGATCTCTACAGAGCTAGTTCCAGGACAGCCAGGGCTACATAGGGAAACCCTGTCTCAAAAAACAAAACAACATCTGTGTTCTGGACACTTAGATGTGGTCCTAGTCAGCTTTCAATTAGCTATAAACAGTCTGAGTGGTTCCCTCTGGTAAAGCTCCTGTAACAATAGCTGTTTGGGTTTTGGTTTTGAAGACAGAGTCACATGTAGCTCAGGATGGCCCAGACCTTGCTATGTAGCCGAACGTGATCTTGAACTTGTGGTTGTCTTGCCTCTGTCTCCTAAGTGCTGAGATGACAGATGTGTAGCACCATGGCTGGTTTTATATAGTGTCACAGTGAACCCAGAGGTTGGTACACACTAGGCAATCGTGCTATCCACAGAGCTACCTTTCAGTCCCAACACAGTTCTTTTTATGGGTGTCCTTCACACTGCCTACTCCAGGGCCAAGTCCAGAAGAACTTAAAGTAATTGTAGCCAGGCTTGACGGCACCCACCTTAAAGCCTAGCACTCAGGAGGCAGAGTCAGGCAGATCTCTGTGAGTTTGAGGCCAGCCAAAGCTACATGGTGAGACCAGCTCTCAATAGTTTTTTTTTTTTTTTTTTTTTAATTGCATACGGGTATGAATGGAGGCCCAAGCTAGGTCACTCACTGGCCCTACACAGAGGCCTAGCTGAGGCCCTCAGAATGGCTTTCCTTGACCTCAGTGCCTTCTTGGTTTCCCTAGTGCTTTCTTCCAGCCACAAGTTTGTGCCCTGTACCAAGGCTAACAGTCTCCCTACTCCCTAGGAAACCTTTTTCCTTCCCATGAGGACAGTCCCCAAGCTCCTTTACCAGTGCCTGTCACTCAGTATTTATGGGGGGTTCTGATAAGCCGTGACCTGGGTCCCCCTCATGTGTTCTCACAACTCACACAAAAACAGAAGGAAACAGTTGAAGAAGCCTTACAGGACACAGGGCTCCTGAAGAAGAAGGAGGGACGCAGAAACACTGCCCCAACCTTCTGAAGTTTGTGCCGTGGTTCCTGTGAAGACACTTCCACCTGCCAAGCTGTGCCCTGGTTTACTCTTCCAGGAAGCCCTCCCTACATACCTAGCACCATCTCCCTCTGAGCCCTGGGACTCTCTCGGTCATAACCACTGGGTTTTGCTCACCAGAGCCTGGCTCCTCCCTCAGCCTGCCTTTGAGGCCTGAGGTCCTGGCTCACCTCATAATCTTCCCCAACCCTGTTCAGGGCTATGTTGACGGTGAAGGTGGAGGCATCGTGGTGAGGCATCAGGGAAGGCTGCTCATCGGGCTTATAGCGGACCACGAAGGCTAGATCAAACTGGGCCTGTGACAGGGCAGGGGGCGAGAAAGCCTGCATCAGTCTAGAGAGGCTTAAAGGGCCAAGGAGAGGCAGAGCGCATTGTGAGGCTCCATCTCACCTGACATGACTACAACCCTTAGCAACTCCAGTCCAGTCCCAGAGAACCCGACCACCTTTGTGTCCTCCACAGACACTGTACACCCATGGTGAACAGACATACATGCAGGCAAAACACTCATACACATAAAACTAAAAGAAAAAGAAAAGGGCAGTGTGGTGGTTTGAACATCCTTGGTCCAGGGAGTGGCACTATTTGGAGGTGTGGCCTTTCTGGAGTAGGTGTGGCCTTACTGGAGGAAGTGTGTCACTGTGGGCGTGGGCTTTAAGACCGTTGTCCTAGCTGCCTGGAATCCGGTCTTCTCCTAGTGGCTTCCAAATAAAGATGTAGAACTCTCAGCTCCTTCTGCACCATGCCTGCCTGGATGCTGCCATGTTCCTGCCTTGATGATAATGGACTGAACCTCTGAACCTGTGAGCCAGCCCCAATTAAATGTTGTCCTCATAAGAGTTGCCTTGGTCATGGTGTCTCTTCACAGCAGTAAAACCCTAACTAAAACAGGCAGGCATGCCTGTAAGGCAGGAGAATTGCTTTAAGTTTGAGGCCAGCTTGGTCTACATAACAAGTTCTAGCCAAGCTTGGACTATACAGAAAGACCCTGTCTCAAAAGGCCAAAATGGGGGTGGGGTAGAGGAAATGGGAGCCAGCAGCACAGCTGATGAAGTGCTTGCTTGGCAGCCATGAAGATGGGCTGGTAAATGACATCAGCAGGACAGTAGGGGATGGAATGGGCTTGCAGCCAGCTTAGTGGCTTCTCTGGTGGACTAGTGGGATGATAAAGGCAAGGGTTAAAGATACAGAGAGCAAGGCTGGAGAGATGGCTCAGAGGTGAAGAGTACAGAGTGCTCTGGCAGAAGATCCAGGATCAGTTACCATTCACATGGTAGCTCACAGCTATCTGTAACTCCAGTTCCAGAGGATCCAACGCCTTCTTTTGGCCCCCTCAAGCACCCATATCCACACACAGCTACATTTAATTAAAAATAAATTTTAAAAAGCAAAACAAACTGAATAAATTTATAAACAAACAAATAAATAAAGGCATAGAACACTTAACTAGATGGTAAGCACTTATAATCCAAGTTATTTGGGAATCTGAAGGAAAAAGAGTCTAAAGTCCTAGGCCTGCCTGGGCTACAAAGTGAGTTTGAGGTCAGCTTGAGCAAGTTAGTGAGATCATGTCTCAAAAGAAAAAAAAGAAAAAGGGAAATCAAGATTTAGATTTGGGAGGCCAAACAAGCAGAGAGAGAGCTGGAGATGTAACTCTATGGTAAAATGATTATTTAGACATGTAAAGCCCTATATTCAATTCCCAGTACAGATACATGGATGGATGGATGGATGGATGGATGGATGGATGGATGGATGAATGGATGGATAAACAGAAAGATAGATAGAGAGATAGAGATAGGATAAATAGATAGATGAATGGATGGATAGATAGATGGATGGACAGAGAGAAAGAGAGATAAGATAAATGGATGGATGAATGGATAGATGAATGGAGATAGAGATAGATAGCATGCTAGATCCATGGGTGCTTCTCAAGGCTCCACCCAGCGGCTCTGTGTCTACACACACACACACACACACACACACACACACACACACACAAACATACAATCCCTCTCTCCCTCCCTTCATACCTCTTTTAATGGGGTAGAGATATTATTCTTCTTGGACACCAAAACATCTAGCCTCTCCCTAAAACTGTGCCCACCATCCCCTATCCTGCTGCCTCCATGCAGACCCACCCTGGTGTAGTAGCCAGGGTACAGCTTCTCCGTCATGGGGGCAATGTACTCCACCAGGAACTTGTGCCACTCCCCCTCGAAGGTGATCTGGTTCATGTGGATGTCAATAGTGGGCACATTTTCATAACCACCCTGGATACGGTTGTCCTGGAAGTAACCACAGAGAGAGACTCTAAGACGCCACCCAGACTCCCATGCCTTGATACCCAGGCTTTTCCCCTTGACCTTGGTACAAGATAGGACATTATATGACAAAGAAGAGGGGCGTTGCAGACGCTGTTAAAGTCCTAATCCATTGGCTTTGGGATAATCAGCAGAGAGGTTATCCTGGATGGTCAGATCTATCAGGTGAGCCTTTTAACAGAGAATCTTGAACAGGATTCATGGCTCTGTTCTCCAGCTTCAGGGAATGGACTTGCTCCAGCAACAACATCATGAGCTGATAATGCGTCCTCAATCCATAGACAAAGAACAGCTCCAGCAGATCCCCAAACTGCAGCTTTATGAGATCCCGGGCAGAGGACCCAGGTAAGGCATGCCTGGATCCTGACCCTCAGAAACTAGGAGGCAATGCATGGGTGCTTTTGGGGTTTTGTCTTTGGTGCTGAGAACTGAACTTAAGAGTCTTGTGACACTGAGCAGGTGTTCTGCCACTGAGTTACATGGCATTTTAAGTCCCTTAGAAATGTCATAGAAACATCATTCACTGAGGTTCTGGGGTTCATGACTGTCCCTGTCACTAAAGCAGGGATCTTCCCAGACGCTGAAATAAACAGGTTGGGCAGGTAACCTGCTCAGTTAGTCCAGCTGTAGGGTCAGAGTTCTGCCAGCCAGAGACACAGAGATCTAGGATCAAATGCATCTTTTAAGGGCAACGCTGAAAGTTCCCAAGTCATGTGTAGTCACGGACTCCAGACAACAACTTTCACCATGCCACTTGCATCAGATGTCTGATGAACGTGGACCTGGTACCCAATGCCCTTTGTACCACGTTGGCTCATTTCTCCCCATTTTCAAATGCTCGCCCGGGGCAGGAAGCTGAAGCATTCACCAGACAAGCCAGGAGATAAAAAGTTTGAACCTCACTTCAAGGCAGCTCAAAGCCACACAAGTGGCAATGTCTGCTTGGAAATCTTCACACCCTGTTTCTAAACCTTGTGCTCTTGCCTGCCTGCACCCTGAAAGAAGAGTCCTGGGCAGACTGGCTAGGTAACCAGGAGAAGAACCTAGAAGGACAATCCCCCTGCAGCCTCCCAGGCATCTGAGGCATTACCTTGTTATCACCCAGAGACCACTGGCCATAGTGTTCCATCTCTTCCACCAGCTCATCACAGGCTGCCTCCGTGAAGATAGGGAACCAGTAGACATCTGGACAAGGCTGGGAAGGGTGAAAACTCCATTATGGGGGTCTGGACTGACAGCACCATGTCCTTCTCAAAATACGGGAACCCCTGCATGTTCCTCATGAGTCTCCCTCAGTCCACTCCTTGATCCTCAGGGAACTCTCTGAGTGTCCCCAAGGAGTAAGGGCTCAGTGGATGCTATTAGATTGATTGAGAAGCTGAAGAAAGACAGAGACCAGACAGACTTTCCAGCCAAGGTTACAGCCATTGCTATCAGTATCAGCCTGGGGAGAATGTGCACCTTGGGCAGACACTACTGGTGTGAGTGAGAAGAGAGAGCCCCTATCCTTCACTCTTGGCTCAGAGGCTCTATCTGGGGATAATCCTTCTGCCTCCAGCTCCATCTGAGTTCTGGGATTACAGGCTTACACCATCATGCCCAGCAGTTCTGTCCTTCTCAAAGTATCTACAGACCTCAGCTGGAAAATGCTGCTGCGAGAAACGCCAATCTACCCCAAGCACTGCCAGAGCAGACAGACAGACAGACAGACAGACAGGCGCCTCCTCCCCCCACACACACATATCGAAGCTCCGCCCCCATGTACTCCCACAGCAGCAAGTGTGGGTTATGAAACCCCCTACCGTCTCCACCAGCTTCCCCTCCAGAGCCTTGGTGTAATTCTCGTGAATGTACTTCTCTTTCCAGTCCTGTAGAGAATATGACACGGAATGGGGTTTCCAGGCCTGGCCTGGGTCAGCTGTGGTCACCTCAAGCATAACAACATCAGTGGCTCCTAAAGAGTCTCCAGCCTTCAGGCCCCTCAAAACATGAGTAGGTATGACCCTGTCAGAGGCAAATTACCTGTGCCTGCTGGGTCTGGGAGTGCTGTCAGGATACACAGGATCTCGCATTTGCACATATCTGTGTCTGTGAGTAGGCATGTACAAATGTCTGCTACACGCCCCATCATTTGTGTATACTGTCACATACTGTCCCAACTGCTGCTTCCTCTGATCGAGGCAACACCCTCAGGGTAAGCCAAGCCAGGGAAGACCCATTTTAGAATGGAAATAAGGGTGGCCCGAAGGTTAAAAAGGCTCAATTACATCATAGCTCCCTGCTCCACTAGGTGGCAATGTGTCCCTCTATCGTAGATTAGATCCCTGGAGGTGAGTGGGGACTCCTGGAGAACAGGTCACTCATGCAGTCTCCAGTTGACAAGATCAGCCAACTGGAGTCTCTTTGACTTCTAGCCCAGGTCCAACCACCCAGGTCTTACCTCAGGGTTGCTGAACACCTCCCAGAGATCATTATGCAGGTGGGTGGTCTGGTAGTTATCCAGGGACAGCAGGTGGCCAAAGGTATGCCGGTTGGTCAGGAACATGAACACCTCCTATAGAGAGTTGATGGACAGAAAAGCTTCCTCATCCTGCACACACCAGGGAAGGGGGGTCAGGGCAGTGCCTCACAACCAGATTCAACCAGATTAAAGACCTGTGAGTACAGTGTGTGTCCCCAGCACCCAGCACAGCCTATCCCAGGGATGTAATCAGAAAAGGCTTCCTGGAGGACTGAAGATGAGAGAAAAGGACTCTCTCCCACTTCCTCTCTTTCTTGTTTGTCACACTGGGGATTGAACCCAGAGCCTCAAGTCTGTAGGGCAAGAACACCCCAAGGGCTGTGATCCTGACATGCTGATCACAGGGGAAAACCTCAAAACAAATGCACCAGGATTGGAGAAAAGGTAAAAGCCTGACAACCCAGGTGTGATTCTTGGGACCCATGTATAGAGAAAACCAAGTTTGTGAAACTTCCTCATCTCCACAGGCACGCCGTGGGATACATGCACCACACTCCCCCACCCTCTCTCTCTCTCTCTCTCTCTCTCTCTCTCTCTCTCTCTCTCTCTCTCTCTCTCTCTCTCACACACACACACACACACACACAGACACAGAAAGACACACATATGAACACACACACACAGAGACAAACACACACAGACACACACACACACACAGAAAAAGTTTCACATTCCTGAGACACTCGGGACACTCAGTTTGATCCCAACACTAAAACAAAGCCAGTAATCACAAAGAAATGCTCAGTGGGAGGTGGATGTCACATACATGTGTATTTATTATCCTAGCACTCAGGAAGCAGAAGCAGGAGCATAACCCTGTCTCAAAACAACACATGCACACGCACACACCAAAAAATGAGAGATACGAGACAAGGCAAGACATGAAGACACATAAATGTCTCTTGGACATATCTGCCAGACTACATTGAAGCAGGATATTCAATTTTCTTTAGATTCTTTCAAAATAATGAATGAGCTGGGTGTGGTGACACACGTCTATAATCCCAGAAACTGGGAGACAAGAGGCAGGAAGACCAGCCTCACCCTAGAGCCCTCAGAAGCTCCTACCTACACCAACAAGATGGCCCAGAGTGCCAGTCGAGGCTGGAGGACCACACCCCTGGCACAAGTACATGCCCCCCCCAAGCCCCACTGACCTGCTGTCGGACATTGGCGCAGAAACTCATGTCGGGATCCAGCTTGCTGTAGTGGAAAAGGTCGACGTTCTGCAACTCGGCCCGCAGGGCACTGCCCTTGATCAGGTAGATGTTCGAGATGTAAGGCACGTTCCAGACACCGCTGAGGGAGAGGGAGAGGAGATGACAGGGTCACAGGCTCACTGAGGGCTCAGAGCCTAGGAGCCCGGAGACAGGAAGAAAAGGCTGTATCAAAATTATAAATAAACTGGGAGTACCGGCACACACCTGTAATTCCAGGACTTGAGAGACTGAGGCAGGAGAATCAAGAGTTGAGTCTATTGAACCTGAGGTCACAGGCAATGTTTGGGTGGGGGGGCATTCATCATTTGAGGGTGCTATTCTGCTTTTTATGTTTTTATTTTGTGTACATGCATGTGGGTGTGCATGTTTGAGCCACAGAACATGGGTGGAGATCAGAGGGAACAACTGGTTCCCTCCTCCCACCATGTGGGTCTCGGATACCAAACTCACATTGTCAGGTTTGGCAAAAGGTGCCCTTACTCACTGAGCCATCTTGTCAGATCTAATCGGACATTTTTCCTTTCATTTCTGTGCTGGGGGCCGAACGTGGGGCCTTGCAAACATTCTACTACTGAGTTAAATCCTAACTCAACATTGCTGATCTCACCCTGGGCATGGGAGCCCAAGATAACTTTCAGGAATCCTTCTGTGTGTCTGACTCTAGTCCCCTTTGCTTAAGGTTCAGCGCAACCAGAACAGTAATGCAGAGGAGAGGTACCACAAACCCAGAAGAGATGAAGGCACTGGATACTCACACACGACGTCCCTGCACAATGTCCACGTAGTCCTCCGAGCGGGCATAGTACCCATCTGCACTCAGTGCCCCCCAGAAGTTGGACCAGAGCCTCCCATGGCGCGTCATGAGTGGCGCAATGACATTCCTGAGTAGGGGGACACAGGCAGACCAGACTGAAGATGGGGGAAGGGGAGGAGCCCGGCAATTTGTGATTCGCATACCGGAACCTCTGGGGTAGAGCAAGCCTGGCTCATCAGAAACCTCATCCCTCCTATGCTGGGGATAGACCCAGGAAGGTGCCATTCTATCAACCTTTGAAGTTGTCAGGCTGGAAGCCCAAGGAGTAGCAAGTCAAGGGGCCTCCCAGCCTGACCAGGCTTTGCTCAGGAGGCCACCCACAGTCTTACTTGTTTTGCTCGATCAGGAGCCGCAGGCTGTTCGGCTCAGTCAGAGCCACGTCAGCATCCACACTGAAGTAGTAGGTGCAGGTTTGGTCCTGGCGACACAGGTCTCTGTGAGAAGAAAAAGGGTGAAGGGGAGGGGAAGGGAGAGGCTGGTCCCAGAGCATCCTCAGAAGATACCACATCTGTCATCATATCTTGGCTTTATGATGTACCGGGAAAAGGGCCTTAGAACTCATGGGAACTCAGGAGCAGGCTGGGACTTCAAAGGTCCCCCTCCCAACTCTAACAGGCACCTGAGCTCTCAGATTAAGGCCTTGGCAATGGCAAAGGCTTGATGGGAAATGGTGGGGGGGGGGTGGTACAGACCACCAGATAGGGCTCAACAATGCCTGTCTTGAGAGCAATTAAGCAACTAGTACCAATGGAAATTGGGGGTACCCAGCAGTGGCAGACCACTTGCTTAGTATATATCAGGTCCTGGGTTTATTTCTAGTATCCCACATTTAAAAAAAAAAAAAAAAAAAAAAAGCATGCCACTGGATATGATGGTATACACCTATATACAACTGGTATACAACACTTGGGACAGGAGAACCTGAAGTTTAAGGGTAGCTTTGGTTATACAGTGAGCTCAAGGCCAGACTGGAGTACATGAGACCCTGCCTCAAAATGCCAAAAGACCCTTCCTTAAAAGATCCGTTTTGTTCAACTAGCCTGGGCTCGGAAAGCAATGGTCCCTGGCCTGAGGCTTCCCACCGCCAAGTTCATTCTACCCAGAATGGTTTTCTGTTCCTAAATGACGAGGGGGGGGGAATCAAAAGAAAATTACACCTTCCTGTGAGGAAGTCAAATTTCAGTGTCCCTAACTAAAAATCTTTCTGGAGCAGTCTCACTCACTCATTATACATCGGTGGCCATCTTTATGTTACACAGGCAGACAGCTCAGTAAGGGCGACGGACGGAGCCCACCAAGCTGACCAGCAGAGCTGATTACTATCCAGTACTTTACAGGAAGTCTGAAGGAAGTCTGCCGGCCCCAGACTGAGACACAGGAAGATTCATTTTTGTGAAACAGTACGTAGCCCCCGATGGCCTTAAGCCAGCTACAGAATTTGAGGATGACTTTGAACTCCTGACCCTCCAGCCTGATATTTCAAATGTGGGCTACCATGGCCAGTTTACATGTTGCTGAGGATCAAACAGCCCCCAAGTTGTCCTGACAGAGACTACTTCCTCACTTCACAGAGGAGAGCCCTGAAACCCAGACAAGATCAGGACTATGTTGGAGATTGTGATGGTTTGTATGAGCTCGGCCCAGGGAGTGGCACTATTAGAAAGTGTGGCCCTGTTAGAGTAGGCGTGGCCTTGTTGGAGTAGGTGTGTCACTGTGGGTGTGAGCTATAATACTCTCATCCTAGATACCTGAAAGGCAATATTCTGCTAGCAGCCTTCAGATGAAGATGTAGAACTCTCAGCTCCTCCTGCACCATGCCAGCCTGGATGCTGCCATGCTCCTTTATAAGTCTTGCCTTGGTCATGGTGTCTGTTCACAGCAGTAAAACCCTAACTAAGAGCCTTCTGAATTCCCAGCCTGCCGCTCCCAATGCCATGGCCCATCTGCCCACTACCATGAACAAAGAGAACCCATGAGTGACTCACGCGCCCATGTTCCTGGCATCTGCGTTGGCCATTCGCACCTCAGGACCCACTAGCTTCACAGACTGGTACTCACTGCCGTGCTCCGCCAGGAACTGCTCTACCTGAAGCTTGTGGTGCTGTTCCTGGGGTGGTGAGGAGGCAAGGGACAGATGGAGACACAGCACCCCCGTCACTTGTCACTTGCCAGAGAATGCTGTCTCTGACACACTCCTGCCATCTGCATCTCTGTCAGGATGCCCTTCCCTGGCTGGCGATCCTTCCATGCTCATCTACCCCGGGCCAGGCCAGGCCCCATTGGCCTCTTCACAGCTCTGTCATCAGGACAGCCCCTCCTCCCAAAGACCCCACATCCAGAAACTCTGATGATCTTGGGGTGCCATGTTAACCAGTGTACCAGGGGACCTGCATGCATACATGGCAGTCTGCACCTGGGGCCCCTATCCTGGGGACATGGAGAGAACAGGATTTTTCAGTCCTAAACCTAAGCAGGGATGTCCAATCTATTGACACTGTGGTATAACATCATCATCAACACATGCTATCCTGGGATGCATGGCCCGTTGCCTTTCTGTCCGTAGGGGCTTGATGTACACTGGAGGTGAATGCAGGTAAGTTGGGCAGGGAGCCAAGCTGTGTGGAAGACTACAGGTCCCTGGTACAGGGCATCTTGTTACAGCTGGAAGATATACAGGGGAGACGCAGACAGGCATCTGAGCAAAGCTCAGAGAGGACAAAGGGCTCCATAGACTACATAAGACTTGGTCAGTCAAAGACATATCAAAAGCAGAGGAGAGACAAGACTTTACCTAGCCAGAAGAGTGCTGAACTACCAGGCCTGCTCCCCACAGAGCTCAGGGCTCAGGATTTGTACCCATGTCCCCTGAAGCTGCTAAAGCAATGGTAACCCAACGAGACTGTCATCAAAGCATACCCAGAAGCACTAAAGAGACAGGAAACAAAAGTGACAACAGTCAGGGTGTCGTGCCCCCCCCCCCCCCCCCCGTAGGCTCATATGTTTGAATAGTTGGTGCCAGTTGGTGGAACTGTTTGGGAAAGATTAGGAGGCGTGGCCCTGTTGGAAGAGGCATGTCATGGGGGCAGGGACAAGCTTTGAGATTTCAGAAGCTTTCTGCAGTCCCTACTACTCTCTCACTCTGCCTGCTGCTCGTGACTCTCTATGTGCGCTCTCCTCAGCTCTTCCATGCCTTTGTTCCACTATCACAGACTCCAACCTTCTGGAATCATAAGCCCAATCAATTTATGATTTATTTCGTAAGTTGCCTTGGTCATGGTGTTTTGTCACAGCAACAAATAGGTAAGCTAACTAAGACCCAAGGTTACCCATTACACACTACCCGTGAATGGCAGCCTTCCCCTGTCCCCCTGCTTACTGTTGTGGGTAAAACCTGAGGACTCTAAACTGGAGAGATTTGACTATTCATCCATTAAGAGTACTTACTGAGCTGGAAATGGTGGGCACACTTTTAGTGCCAGCACTCAGAAGGCAGAGGCAGGTGGATCTCTGAGTTCAAGGCCAGCCTGGTCTACAGAGCAAGGTTCCAGGACAACTAGGGCTACACAGAGAAACTCTGTCTCAAAAAAAAACTAAAAATAAATAAATAAATAAATAAATAAATAGCACTTGCCATTCTCCCAGAAGACCCACACTTGGTTCCCAGAACCCATGTCAGATGGTTCACAACCACCTACAACTCCAGGGAGTCAACACCCTCATCTGGCCTCCTCAGGCACCTGCTCTCACGTGTACATGCGCACACACATACACATAACTGTAAAATTAAAATACTTAGAACCCAAGGCCCACACATACTAAGCAAGTGTACAACAGCTAAACTAACCTTCATAAAACGTTTTTATGGGAGAAGGCTAAGCTCACTACACAGTCCAAGGCTGGCTCTGAACTTACAAACCTCAGCTTTCTCAGTAGCTAGCCAGCTCCTCCTGACCCCCTTACTCTTCTGTGCATTAACTTGTGCGGTTAACTTGTTTTTGATGCTTGCAGCAATTCTCTGTGATTACCACAATTCTGACCTCAAGTTAACTAGTGAGAAGACAGAAGGAGAGAGTTTAAGGTTGATGCCCCAGGTCACACAACCAAGAGAAGCCATATTGCTGGGTTACAAGCCCAGTCCGCCTGACCTAGTCAGTCTAGTGATTTAGGGACACAGCCCACTGCCCACTTCCACTCATCCCAGACTCACTGATATCCTCAGAGGTCTTAGGCCCTCGAGCCGAGCCCCACAAGGTAGTGTCCACTCACTTGGTTGTGAATGAAGAGGCGTATCTGTTTCTGAGGGTATCGTAGGCGCAGCAGCCGCAGAAAAAACAAGGACAGAAATGGTGTCGGCTGTTCAATGAACACACCGACCAGGACAGTGGGGAGAGCTTCATCCTGCAGAGAGAAGAACAGCACAAGAGTCAAGCAGGGTCTAGTCACTGCCTGTCACCAAGCCCCTACCACAGCCTAAGGAAACCCGAGGTGGAGACACATAGCCCACCTATGTGGGAGACTAGATGCCCAGGTCACAGATGGAAGCAGGCCATGCAGGCATGGGGCTGGCAGGACACATGGCGACGCCTGGTTAGGAAAGTACAACCAGATCCCAGGCTCCTACCAAGGCCAATGGATAGCATGACACCAGATCCTGGCTGATGTGGTGTTCAAGCTGGGCCATAAATGATGACAAGTCTCACAGCAGAGGAAGAGGGTAAAGGGGCATGACGGGCTAGGGAGAAGAAGGTGGACTCGGACACCAGGAGGAAAGCTGGACTTGGGTGACCCACAGACGGACAATAGCCTCTCCACTTCTCACCAAAGCACCATTCTAGTCAAGATAACCTCCTCCTCTCCCCCATCTCACGGGACTGCCCTCAACTGTCCCCCTCAGCTCGTGCCAGGCCTCACCCCAATGCCCTTGAGGCTTCGTAGGCCCTCGTCACACACGGTGCAGCCCGTCTCGAAGGTCCAGAAGCGAGGAATGTAGTTGCCCAGGTAGTTCAGCTGCAGCTGTCGGGAGTCGGGTGCACGGTTGGAGAGGAGCCAAGCCAGCCACATACCCTGCTGCCAACAGCAAATTCCTTCTCCCTGCCTGCCATTTTTCGCTGTCTCGGGAGGAAAACCCCGTCATGCAGAAGGGCATCCTGGCTGTAAAAAGGGAGCTGGGGACTTATAAAAACCCAGATTCCTAGATACTTGTCCTCACAGGAGTCCAGACAGCAGAGCTAGGTGGAACCAAGATCTGCATTTTTCTTTTTCTTTTATTTTGTGGCAGTGGACAGAATCTCAATTAGTCCAGGCTGGCCTTGAACTCACCATGTAGCCAAGGATGACTTTAAATTCCTGATTCCAAGTTCAGGGATTATTGGTCTGTACTACCTGGTTTATGTGGTCCCTGGGGGATCAAACCCAGAGCCTCAGGCACACTAGGTGGATAGTCTTACCCTTGACTTATACCCCCAGCCACAGACCTGCAATTTTTGCCCCGGCTCTCTTCCTCTCCCTACCCACAGGCTTCTAAAGCTGGTTACTGGCAAACATACTAAGAGCCACAAACCAGTCCTCTGGGACCATGGGTCTGCTGTCCCAGCCACTATCTGCCCCCAGCCCCGTCCACTACACCATGAACACAGTAACTCTCCTGTATGTGACAGACTGGTCCCTGGTGCAGACATCTGATACATGTTCACTCAGTGAATAAATGACTGCCATATCACAACAGCACAAGATGATTCTGGAATCTTCCTTGAAGCCTAGATGGAACACTGGCGTCTTTTGTGGGTTATATAGTCCATCAAGAATGGGCCTGCCCCCCACAACAGAGAAACAGGACACCATGTATCAGAGGACCCCAAAACAGTGTCAGTCCTCCCCACCCAGGGTGCAGTCACAATAAAAGAAATGGGACTCTGACTTCGTCCCATAGGGCCCTAAGACTGATCCCACCATACCTTGGTGGGCCCATTGCCATGGATGACCACCGGGAGGGTGTCATAGGCCAGATTCCGTGCTCTCACATGGCCCATCTCAAACTTGAGGACGACTTCATCTGGGGGTCAGAAAGCACAATGACACAGGACCCAAGCCTGGGAGCCCGTAGGCTTCGGCTCTGCAAGTCGCTTCACACCTCTAAGCCTCAGTTTCCCCTTCTGTAAATACCTTCGTTTTGTTTTCGTTCTTTTTCAGTGTGTGTGTGTGTCTGTCTGTCTGTGCACATAAATGCAACTACCCAGGAGGCCAGAGGCATCAGCTCCCCTGGAGCTGGAGTTACAGGTGGCCATGAGTTGCCTGCCATGGATGCTAGGAACCAAACTCCCATCTTCTGGAAGACTTCCTAACCATTGAGCTGTCCCTCCAGCCATGCGTCTTAAAAAATTATACTTAGCCAGGCATGCCTAGTAGGCAGGGACAGGCAGATATCTGAGTTCAAAGCCTATCTGGCCTACAGAACGGGTTCCAAGACAAGAGGTACAGAGAGAAACTCTGTCCCAAAAATTAAAATTGAAATTGCATTTATTTATGTAGTGTCTGTGGATCACGGAGGAGAGAGAACACCTTGTCAAAGTCGGTTCTCTCTTTCAACCATGAAGCTTCTGGGGCTCAACCTCAGGTCTCCAAGGCTTGGCAACAAGAGCCTTTATCCAACTGAGCCACCTCCCAGCCCTGAAATCCCTTCTTCAGGGGGTAAATGTGTGGCCAGCAAGTACTTGACACAACAGAACAGAGGGAGCACAGAGGACACAATGACCCCAGTCCTTAGTGTGGTGACTCACTAGAGCCGGAAGTGGGGGGGGGAAGGAGCAGCAAAGACTAAAACATCCCAGCTGCAGACACAAGGGACAGCACTGGGGGGGGGGGGGATTTGTCTATGACAATCAGGAAGACATGTAGCAGAGTGATCACCAGCTTTGGGCCCAAGAAGGGCTCACTCGTACTGATATGTCACGCAGGGCGGGGCTGAGGGCCAGGACCCTGCCATGGATATCACTGCCTCCTCCTAAGTGTACAGCTGCCCTTCTCCCACCTTCGGAGAAACACAACTTTGTTCCCACAGCATCTGGAGGGTCTCTGGGGACCTGGGCAGGAGGCTGACAATAGCGTAGCACAAGGAGGAGCCACTTGGTTTTCCTTAGGAAAACTTTCCTCAACTCCTTCCAGCCACTCAAGCCTCTCACCTCAGCTCCCCTTCCTCCTCAGGTTCCTCCTCTCCTCCCCGAGACCCCGCCTCCTCTCCTCTCCAGCCCCACCCCTCCTCCCCTGAGGCCCCGCCTCCTCTCCTCTCCAGCCCCACCCCTCATCCCCCTGAGACCCCACCCACCCCCTCTTCTCCTCTCTAGCCCCACCCCTCCTCCCTCTGAAACCCCGCCTCCTCTTCTCTCTGGTCCCACTCCTCCCCTTTAAAACCCCATGTTCCCTTTTTCTCTCCGGCCCAACCCACTCGCAGTGCTGCCGCTCACCCAAGGCTCCATCCAGGTTCTGGAAGATTCGGCAGCGATGGTCCAGGCTGATATTGATTTGCTCCTGCAGTTAGGACAGCATGGGCTGCAGCAGAGACAGGCCCCAGCCAACACCAGGTCCCCAGCACACCTAGCAAGGGGAGCCTGCCCCCTCCCCCCACTAGCTCAGCCTGCCACATCCTGGCTCTATTCACAGAGAACCGGGAAGTCTCAACACCGGCAGGAACCTAAGGAAGCAGCTGGCTCAACCATAAGGATGCTAGCCACATGACAGCACATGTCATGAGGCGTAGGTTACTATGTATCAGTCTCCAGTCCCAGGTTCCTATGTCCATATATGAATCTGATCTTCACAACATTCCTGTGAGACATGCTAACAGTATTGTTCTTCATCCCTTAATACATTAACTTTTGATTTCGGAGACAGGATCTTAAAGAGTATGAAGGAGGGCTGGAGAGATGGCTCAGAGGTTAAGAGCACTGACTGTTCTTCCAGAGGTCCTGAGTTCAATTCCCAGCAACCACATGGTGACTCACAACCATCTGTAATGGGATCCGATGTCCTTTTCTGGTATGTCTGAAGACGCTACAGTGTACTCAGATAAATAAAATAAGTAAATCTTAAAAAGTAAAAATTAAAAAAAAAAAAGTATGAGGATGGTTTGGGATGATCCTCTAGCCTCAGTCTCTCACATGCTAGGATTCCAGAGACACCATCAGGCCTGGCTTTTTAAATTTTATTTATTTTTATATGTATGAGTGTTTTGCCTGCACGTAAGTGTGTTATGTGCCTGTACCCTGAGAGGTCAAAAGAGGGCATCAGATCCCCTGGAACTAGAATTACAGGCAACAGTGAGCCATCATGTGGATGCAGGGAGGAGAACCTGGGTCCTGTGCTCTTAATCACTGAGCCAATTCTTTAGTCCCATACATTTATTTATTTTGCTGCGTGTGTGTGTGTGTGTGTGTGTGTGTGTGTGTGTGTGTGTGTGAGCGCGCGCGCGTGAGCGTGCGCCACAGTGCACGTATGGAGGTCAGGGAACAATTTCCAGAAGCTTGTTCTCTCCTTCCACCATGTGGGTCCTTATGCTTGGCAGCAGGCATCTTTACCACTGAGCTATGCCACAGGCTTGGCTTTAACTCACACATGGTGCACTCATTACTCCAGAACACTGAGCAATGACCATGTTATTTAAAAGCCCCCAAGTCTATGGCAGTTTGTCACAGCAGCCCAAATAGACTGAGACACCAACCCATTTGCTCAGATCCCAGAGGGCTGTCCCCAGCGCAGCCTGGCCAATGGGACCCAGGGTCAGGATTCCCCGGACCCCTCTCCCCAGCCCACCCAACACCTCTCACCCTCTTCTCTGGGTTCAAGAAGATCTTGGTATAAAAGAGCTGGTCGCTGTCACTGTCCTGGCCATCCCACTCGGCCACCAGTTTGCTGAGGCTGGGGGCATAACCAATGAAGCCTGGAGAGGTAGTGGGGACAGAGACAGACGCTTAGCTTCCAGCCTCTTGTGCTGGTTTCCTCCATTCCCCGCCGCCTCCCACTGCCTTACTCATAAGCCTAGCCCCTTCTCTTCTGACTGAGAGGAGGTGGGATACAAGCCAGCTAAGGCCACCAGAGGAGCAGCCCCAAGACCAAAGGAACCCGCTGAGCTGCACCCATTAAGTGCTAGGCCCCTAGAAAGCAGATTTGGAAGAATCCTTGGATTCCCTTTTATATAATCATCTGAGCAACTTGCATCAGAGAAGGGGAGAGGCTGGAAAAATGTCACACAGCACTCCAGGGTCAGAGCCCTGACAAGTAGAGAAAGCCCAGAGGTGCTCCTGGAAGAAGTGAGGGTGCACAAGCAGAGAGGAAAGAAACAGGCTAGCTCCCCCTCTATCACCTCCCCCCATCCCCACTAGGCCCTGGCACCTGTGTGAGCTCTACGCCAGTGAGAATAGCTCTCCCGGCTGAGGCAGGGTGAGGCCTGTGGGTTCTACTCTCTGAAAGGACTGAAAAGGGCTGAAATCCAGGCTCAGCACCAGGAGAGAATGAAGCCCAGGAGGTAGTGGTTGTAGGTGTAAAAAGGTTGATATGGGGGTTTTTCATTGTTTTTGAGAAAGGGTCTCACATAGCTCTGGTTGGCTTCACTCTTATCAGTTAGCCAAGAACAACCTTATGAACTCCTGCCTCCATGTCTCCAATTCTGGGATGGCAGGTGTGGCACCATACCACCTATGTAGTGCTGGCCATGGAACCCAAAGCTTGGTGCTCCCGGGCAAGCGTTCTGCCAACTCAGCCACACACTCCAACCCTGTTCTTTGCTTTTGATTATTTATATACATTTGTGTGTGAGAGTGTGTGAGTGTGTTGTGTGTGTGTATGACTGTGGGGTATGTGTATGTGTGGGAATGGTGGGGGTGAGTGTATGTATGAGTGGAGGGTATGTTTGTGTGTGTGAATGTGTGTGTGTGAGTGTGTGTGTGAATGTGAGTGTGTGTGGGGGTGAGTGTGGGGTGTGTATATGTGGGGGAATGGTGGGGGTGAGTGTATGTATGAGTGGGGGATATGTTTGTGTGTGTGAATGTGTGTGAGTGTGTGTGTGAATGTGAGTGTGTGTGGGGGTGAGTGTGGGGTGTGTATATGTGGGGGAATGGTGGGGGTGAGTGTATGTATGAGTGGGGGATATGTTTGTGTGTGTGAATGTGTGTGAGTGTGTGTGTGAATGTGAGTGTGTGTGGGGGTGAGTGTGGGGTGTGTATATGTGGGGGAATGGTGGGGGTGAGTGTATGTATGAGTGGAGGGTATGTTTGTGTGTGTGAATGTGTGTGAGTGTGTGTGTGAATGTGAGTGTGTGTGGGGGTGAGTGTGGGGTGTGTATATGTGGGGGAATGGTGGGGGTGAGTGTATGTATGAGTGGGGGATATGTTTGTGTGTGTGAATGTGTGTGAGTGTATGTGTGAATGTGAGTGTGTGTGGGGGTGAGTGTGGGGTGTGTATATGTGGGGGAATGGTGGGGGTGAGTGTATGTATGAGTGGAGGGTATGTTTGTGTGTGTGAATGTGTGTGAGTGTGTGTGTGAATGTGAGTGTGTGTGGGGGTGAGTGTGGGGTGTGTATATGTGGGGGAATGGTGGGGGTGAGTGTATGTATGAGTGGGGGATATGTTTGTGTGTGAGAGGGTGAGTGTGTATGACAGTGAGTGTACATCTGTGTGTATGAGTATGTATTTGTGTGTGTGTGTGTGTGTGTGTGTGTGTATGGGGACGTGTAGGTCAGAGGACAACTTGAGGGAACTGCTTGTCTCCTTCCACCACGTGGGTTCTAAGGATCAAACCCAGATTGTCAGGTCTTTTGAAACAAGGTCTCACGTAGCCCACTGAGTCTCTGGGCTCTAAGAGATCTTTGGAAAGCAGAAGTGATGTGGAAGGTGAAGGTGTCAGAGGTGACTCAGTTTCTCCAGCACTGCTAGGTGGCTCTTCAAAGAGTGAGGAGAACCCCCCTCAGAGGCTCTCTTTGAGACAGTATGCATTTGAAACCCATGACCCACTGCAACGTCAGGTACCAGACCTCACATCCTGCACATGACCTCTTACCTCCAGAGCCCAGGAATCGCTTGCCATCAGAGACTGTGGGATACTTGGCCTCCAGCCTCCGGTCCGGATAGATGAGCTCCTCTGCTGAGAAGACCACCTGGCTCTTGGCCTGCTGGAACTTCTTTAAGAGTTCGCGGGGTCCCGAGGCAAACACGACATCATAACTGTAAACAAAGCAGGAAGAAGTTGAAGCAGCTCTAGAGAAAGCACCCACAGGAGGACACAGGGATCAGGACTCCCTCACATTCTGCACCAGCCACCATCTGAGAGACAGATCTGCACACCACACTCTGCAGTCTGCCCCATCATCTTCGGCAGCTCACACCTCTGATGGGTTCACCAAGCGGAGCTTCGGCCTACATCAGAGAGACATACCCTGGGGTCTCCTGACCTTAGATAAGCTTAGCCAGGGAGCCTCCTGATGTCCAGGAAAGGTCTTATTTGGGGCCCCGCCCCCAACACCACTCTGCCTTCCCAGGACCCAATTCCCTGTACACCCACCTATCAACAAAGAGAATAACCAGGTCTTCCTTGTCTGCATGCTTTGTCAGTGCCTTCTTCAGCAGCCGAACCTTCTGTCCTCCACCTGCTGCTGATGGTCCTCCATCCAGGCTCCAGTCCTCCCCCAGGCCCAGTGACTGCAGAGAGAGGCCCCCAGCTTTTGGTAGAGAAATATTCTTCCACCCAGTTTGGGCACTGGACATTTTTGCTTCCTCTTAACTCAGGGCAGGGAAACCATACCAGGCGATGCCCAGTGGTGGTCATGTGACCGTGTATAACCAATCTTTACACCCCACCTCTTCAGCCCCTCCCATAGCTAGAGCTTTGAGCATACAACCCAAACATGACCTATCAGACTCTTCCCTGGGACTGTAGTTAAAATTAAGGCAAGGTTGTCATGACTGGCTGAGAGCCAATTGAAAAGTTGTGGTGTCTAGTCTGGGACTAGAGTCACCTTACCACAATGGAGAGAGCCTGTTTCTGGAGATGGAAAAATAAAACCCTTTGATGTCTGGGACCTTGGATCTAGCTATATCTGAAATAACAACCTGTTTCATCACAAACCATGGCAGCTGATACACTCTCTTCCTGGGTTCATACCCAGCTCTGTATAGGCCATGACGAGGCTGAGTATCTCTGTCCCCAGTGTCCATCACTCAGAATGGTCCACTGAGGTGAGGATTGACTTCCTGCTGGCAGGCCCCATGAACTGACCAAAGATGACATGAAGCTCACGCCTGGCAGACAATCAGTGTACACACTCCAGAGCATGTGTTTAGACCACGTCTACTATAAGATGCCCCAGGGAATTGTGGGAATGCTGGTTCCCAGGTTCTGCCATCTACACTAGCCTTCCCAAAGAGGCCTGTGCACGCTGCCATCCAGGTACCACCCTGCATTTCTCTAGGCTCCACGCTCTCTCTCATTCACCTCCTAGAATCTGCTCACACTCCACCCTTCATCCTAACTCTTCAGGTTGCTGAAGAGGTTCACTCTTCAGCCTCTGGGAAGCCTCCTCTTGGCACCCAAATCTGTCCCAGGAGCCCTAGCTGTGGGAAGGAGATGCCCTAGTCCCTGGACTCCCCATACACACACAAATACACACCCCACACACTGTCTCTGCCTTACCCAGGACGCCCTCACCTGGATCTTGTAGTTGAAGAACTGGGCTGAACGCTTGAAGCGGCGGAAGCCCTCGGTCTCTTTTGTGGCCACAGTGAGGACCAAAAGGTTGTCTGTGGACAGAGAAGGGCGTGCTGAGGGGAAATGAGGACATGAGCCTTGAACGGTGGTCTTCATCACACCACTACAGCCAAGGGCTCAGGCTACGCCACGGACCATATAGTGGGTTAAGGAAAAAACAGGAGCGTAACCCTTGTCTCCCGATTTCCTCCCTTGGGGTCCTTGTATGTAGGAACTGACAAACATGCCAGATAGCAATGGGGATGGGGTGCATCCTGCCTTGTGAAACGAAGTCTCTGGCTTTAGAATGTGCAGGCATCATGTGGGGGTTGAAGGGAGGATGTCCTGAGGGCTGACCATGGGAGGTTCTCTCTGGCCCATGCTGGGCATGTTTGGGGATGGTAAGTATAGGATTCAGAGGCCACTTGCTCTCTGCATATGCACTGAGGGTGGACACACTGATCCACTCTGGTCCTCCTCAAACCTCCGTGGCTGACTTCCCCAATACCATGCTTCCAGTTCAGGCTGCCTGGGATGGAAACCAACTTGAAATCCCTGCATCCGTCCATGTCTGTAGCCAGAGTAGCTGGTACCATCTTTCCTCCCTCTCCCTTTCTCTCGTTTTGAGAAGGGGTTCTCATGTGACCCAGGCCCATATCCAGCTCAACAAGTAACAACGCTGCCCTGGCACTTGTCTCTTGGTCTTCCTACTTCCACTCCCAAATGCTGAGATTCCAGGCATGCACCACCACACTCAACATGTCTGGCTTTGTTACTCTCTTAACAAGGGACCTCTCCCAGCCTCTGCAGTGTGACTTCACCTCTGCAACAGAACATGCTAGAAGCAACTGCCCTACCGTGAGGCTGTGTCACCTGAGAAGGGAGGGTAGGAGCGGGCCTGCCAGCTTAGATCCTAGCACTGCCTCTTAGAAACTGTGTGGCCCAGGGCAAGCCCCTGGAACTCAGTTTTTCCCTTAGGCAGTAAGGACAGTAAAGTCCCTCCCTGTCGGGGCTGGCAGACACTTGGCACACAATGAAAGAAATCAGTGGGGCTGACTAGTGAGGGGGATGCCTTGCCCAGTGTCCGTGGCTCTGTGTGGCCAGAGGGTAGACTCGTTTTATGATTTGTGTATGATTTTTCTTCAGCCTGAGTCTAACTGATGGCTTCTGTCCTTCTCGCCCAAAATCTCAGAGCCAGGCATAATAGCACCCCTCTCCTTCCTCACAGGCCAGGTAATTCCCACTCAGATGTTTGCCCTTGGAGGCTGGAGGACAGGCCCACTGTTCAGTGGCTGGTATGGCTACTCTGAACCCAGGACTGCCATTTATCTAAATGAACAGAACACCCCACACCCCCACACACACACTCAAAAACAAAACAAACAATAACAACAAACCAGCCAGGCCAGCAGCAGGCAGGTAAGGCCTTCCCCTTCCCCTCCCTCTGGACATCAGGAGTTTGAGCTGAGAGAACAAAGGGGACCAGGTCTCTCAAGCTGCTTAGGCAGGAAGCTGTCCCTGTTGCAAGGGATCAGTGCTAGAGGGCAAAGCAGGAATTGGCAGGACCTAGGCGGGTGGGTTCAGGAGCCTGGGCAGGAGCAGAAGATGCCATAAACAGTTTTGGAGGAGTAACTTCCCTACGTAACCCTGGGAGTCCAGAGAAGAAAGCTGCCTCCAGCCGGGCGGCGGTGGCGCACGCCTTTAATCCCAGCACTTGGGAGGCAGAGGCAGGCAGATTTCTGAGTTCGAGGCCAGCCTGGTCTACAGAGTGAGTTCCAGGACAGCCAAGGCTATACAGAGAAACCTTATCTCGAAAAAAACAAACAAACAAAAAAAACAAAAAACAAGCAAAAAAAAAAACAACAAAAAAAACAAAAAAAAACAAAAAAAAAAAAGAAAGAAAGAAAGCTGCCTCTAACTCTTGCCTGAAAAATGAAGTCTCCCTGCAGGTGAGAAGAACCAACCCAGTCACCAGCTCTGAGGCCAAAAGGAGGCAGGAAGAGTATCATAGGCCAACACGGGCCTTGGCTGTTCGGGAATTCACTCTGTAGACCAGGCTGGCATCAAACTCACAGAGACCTACCTGCCTCTGCTTCCCGAGTTCTGGGATCAAAGGCACGCACCACCACCACAGCCCTGACCTGTTACAGCACCCAGCATGGTAGAACAGCTGACTAAGGATAGAATCCAGAACTGCCAGGGCTTCTCCAGGCTCCCCCAGTGCAGGTACCCTCTCTCCAGTCCACCATCAAAGCCATCAGAGCTCTGAGTCACCCACATAGCCTCAACAGGAGGTATGGATCCCACCAGGATACCACCCCACCCCACTCCACCCCACCCCCACCTGCTCAGCAGCTGCCAGAGCCACATGGGCCTGGCACCCCGAAAGCTGAGCTGTCGCCTCCTGCTGCCCAAAGTCCAGTAATGATTTCCCCAGTTGGACAAACCGTGACCCCAGTCGGCAGAGATGAAAGAGGCACGGTGGTAGAGCAAAGTGTTAAGAACAGTTGGCTCAGCAAGGAATTCAGCCTTCCCATGCCTCAGTTTCAGGAATTCTCCACCACAGGAACCATGGATAAAGGAGTCGTCTTTTAGAGATTAATATGAAGACCCAGTGAGTGCCTGAAGTACCGAACTCAGTGTCTGTCAGGTGATGCCTCCATCCTTGGCACAGAGGGGTAGGTACCCTTCCAAGAGAGGGAGCCGAGTACCCTCAGGCACTGACTTTCGTCTGCCACCCCTGGATCAGGATGAAGGACCATGTCTTCAGCAATGGGGAGCATCTGCCCCCCACTCTGGGTTTCCTAGAGGTCAGCTGAGGCTCTAGTAACTGGGATGGTCTGGAATATCCGAGCATGCATCAGGGAAGCAGGAGAAGTAAGATGGAGAAGAGGTGGGTACCACAGGGCTCCAGGCTCCCACCACTGGGCTCCGCCACTGGGTGGACCGGGCCTTTGCACACACATTACCAACCTGTGGTCGGACTTATCAGTCTCTCATCTGTCTTCCTACAATGCTAGATTAGACCCTATAAAAATAATTAGCTGCTCTGAGCCTGAAGAGAAAACACCCAGAGCCTTGACTTTAAGAGGACTCCGGGGCTGGCCTCATCTGAGGAATCTCTTGTGATCTCTAGGAATGAGGTATTGCCACCCTGTGTTCGGGTCTAGAACGCCAAGCTTCTCAAAGACTGTGTGTCACCACCGTGGAAGGCATGTGACCCTGTGTATAACTTAGTGCAGATGTAGCAGGCATGCAAAAACCTGTGGTTCCCAGCACACAGGGTTCAAAGCCAGGTCCCGTTCTTTTCTCTTTCTTCCTTCCTTTTTTGGTCAGGGTCTCATGTAGCCTAGACCAACCCCAACCCTTTATGTAGTTGAGGATGACCTTGAACTTCTGATAATCCTGCTTCAACCTCTCCGAGTACTGGGTTATAAGCGTGTACAACCGTGTTTAGTTTATGCAGCGCTGGGGATCAAACCCTGGGTTGTGTACAAGCTAGGCAAGTGCTCTTACCAACAGAGCTCACCCACCAGAGACCTCCTCTCTCCTATCACCCACCATGTCCAGGCCAGGTCCCAGGTCTCCAGCAGGATGGGGGACGGGGGGGGGGGGCGCGCGGGACACACAGGATGCCCTGGAGAATGTGGCTGGTTTGGTTTTGTCTGGGTGGTCCACAGTGGGACAGTTAGGAATCCAGTAGCCCTTGGAGAAGCAGAAGGAGCGCTTGGCTGGGAGTCCAACCGACATGGGAACAACTAATGCCAGCTGCATGCCGCGCCTACCTCCTTCAATCCAAATCCCCTTACCCTCAAGAACTCATAGCTAGGCTCGGGAACCAGACATACCCAGAGAGGGAGATGAAGTCATTTTCCAATGCCCACAAGCTGCGTGCCCTTGGGGGAAATCAATCGACACACTCTGGAGCCTCAGTTTGTGAAGCTGGAAAATGGGGTTAACATAAGGAAATACTT